>NC_074689.1:20643298-20670798 GCF_029448725.1 Salvelinus fontinalis
TGCTGGGGTGGGAGCTGTATTAATGCAGTGTGGCAGTCCACTGCTGGGGTGGGAGCTGTATTAATGCAGTGTGGCAGTCCACTGCTGGGGTGGGAGCTGTGTTAATGCAGTGTGGCAGTCCACTGCTGGGGTGGGAGCTGTGTTAATGCAGTGTGGCAGTCCACTGCTGGGGTGGGAGCTGTATTAATGCAGTGTGGCAGTCCACTGCTGGGGTGGGAGCTGTGTTAATGCAGTGTGGCAGTCCACTGCTGGGGTGGGAGCTGTATTAATGCAGTGTGGCAGTCCACTGCTGGGGTGGGAGCTGTATTAATGCAGTGTGGCAGTCCACTGCTGGGGTGGGAGCTGTATTAATGCAGTGTGGCAGTCCACTGCTGGGGTGGGAGCTGTGTTAATGCAGTGTGGCAGTCCACTGCTGGGGTGGGAGCTGTGTTAATGCAGTGTGGCAGTCCACTGCTGGGGTGGGAGCTGTATTAATGCAGTGTGGCAGTCCACTGCTGGGGTGGGAGCTGTATTAATGCAGTGTGGCAGTCCACTGCTGGGGTGGGAGCTGTGTTAATGCAGTGTGGCAGTCCACTGCTGGGGTGGGAGCTGTATTAATGCAGTGTGGCAGTCCACTGCTGGGGTGGGAGCTGTATTAATGCAGTGTGGCAGTCCACTGCTGGGGTGGGAGCTGTGTTAATGCAGTGTGGCAGTCCACTGCTGGGGTGGGAGCTGTGTTAATGCAGTGTGGCAGTCCACTGCTGGGGTGGGAGCTGTATTAATGCAGTGTGGCAGTCCACTGCTGGGGTGGGAGCTGTATTAATGCAGTGTGGCAGTCCACTGCTGGGGTGGGAGCTGTATTAATGCAGTGTGGCAGTCCACTGCTGGGGTGGGAGCTGTATTAATGCAGTGTGGCAGTCCACTGCTGGGGTGGGAGCTGTGTTAATGCAGTGTGGCAGTCCACTGCTGGGGTGGGAGCTGTATTAATGCAGTGTGGCAGTCCACTGCTGGGGTGGGAGCTGTGTTAATGCAGTGTGGCAGTCCACTGCTGGGGTGGGAGCTGTGTTAATGCAGTGTGGCAGTCCACTGCTGGGGTGGGAGCTGTATTAATGCAGTGTGGCAGTCCACTGCTGGGGTGGGAGCTGTGTTAATGCAGTGTGGCAGTCCACTGCTGGGGTGGGAGCTGTGTTAATGCAGTGTGGCAGTCCACTGCTGGGGTGGGAGCTGTATTAATGCAGTGTGGCAGTCCACTGCTGGGGTGGGAGCTGTATTAATGCAGTGTGGCAGTCCACTGCTGGGGTGGGAGCTGTGTTAATGCAGTGTGGCAGTCCACTGCTGGGGTGGGAGCTGTGTTAATGCAGTGTGGCAGTCCACTGCTGGGGTGGGAGCTGTATTAATGCAGTGTGGCAGTCCACTGCTGGGGTGGGAGCTGTATTAATGCAGTGTGGCAGTCCACTGCTGGGGTGGGAGCTGTATTAATGCAGTGTGGCAGTCCACTGCTGGGGTGGGAGCTGTATTAATGCAGTGTGGCAGTCCACTGCTGGGGTGGGAGCTGTGTTAATGCAGTGTGGCAGTCCACTGCTGGGGTGGGAGCTGTGTTAATGCAGTGTGGCAGTCCACTGCTGGGGTGGGAGCTGTATTAATGCAGTGTGGCAGTCCACTGCTGGGGTGGGAGCTGTATTAATGCAGTGTGGCAGTCCACTGCTGGGGTGGGAGCTGTATTAATGCAGTGTGGCAGTCCACTGCTGGGGTGGGAGCTGTATTAATGCAGTGTGGCAGTCCACTGCTGGGGTGGGAGCTGTATTAATGCAGTGTGGCAGTCCACTGCTGGGGTGGGAGCTGTGTTAATGCAGTGTGGCAGTCCACTGCTGGGGTGGGAGCTGTGTTAATGCAGTGTGGCAGTCCACTGCTGGGGTGGGAGCTGTGTTAATGCAGTGTGGCAGTCCACTGCTGGGGTGGGAGCTGTGTTAATGCAGTGTGGCAGTCCACTGCTGGGGTGGGAGCTGTGTTAATGCAGTGTGGCAGTCCACTGCTGGGGTGGGAGCTGTATTAATGCAGTGTGGCAGTCCACTGCTGGGGTGGGAGCTGTATTAATGCAGTGTGGCAGTCCACTGCTGGGGTGGGAGCTGTGTTAATGCAGTGTGGCAGTCCACTGCTGGGGTGGGAGCTGTATTAATGCAGTGTGGCAGTCCACTGCTGGGGTGGGAGCTGTATTAATGCAGTGTGGCAGTCCACTGCTGGGGTGGGAGCTGTATTAATGCAGTGTGGCAGTCCACTGCTGGGGTGGGAGCTGTGTTAATGCAGTGTGGCAGTCCACTGCTGGGGTGGGAGCTGTATTAATGCAGTGTGGCAGTCCACTGCTGGGGTGGGAGCTGTGTTAATGCAGTGTGGCAGTCCACTGCTGGGGTGGGAGCTGTATTAATGCAGTGTGGCAGTCCACTGCTGGGGTGGGAGCTGTATTAATGCAGTGTGGCAGTCCACTGCTGGGGTGGGAGCTGTATTAATGCAGTGTGGCAGTCCACTGCTGGGGTGGGAGCTGTGTTAATGCAGTGTGGCAGTCCACTGCTGGGGTGGGAGCTGTATTAATGCAGTGTGGCAGTCCACTGCTGGGGTGGGAGCTGTATTAATGCAGTGTGGCAGTCCACTGCTGGGGTGGGAGCTGTGTTAATGCAGTGTGGCAGTCCACTGCTGGGGTGGGAGCTGTATTAATGCAGTGTGGCAGTCCACTGCTGGGGTGGGAGCTGTGTTAATGCAGTGTGGCAGTCCACTGCTGGGGTGGGAGCTGTATTAATGCAGTGTGGCAGTCCACTGCTGGGGTGGGAGCTGTGTTAATGCAGTGTGGCAGTCCACTGCTGGGGTGGGAGCTGTGTTAATGCAGTGTGGCAGTCCACTGCTGGGGTGGGAGCTGTATTAATGCAGTGTGGCAGTCCACTGCTGGGGTGGGAGCTGTATTAATGCAGTGTGGCAGTCCACTGCTGGGGTGGGAGCTGTATTAATGCAGTGTGGCAGTCCACTGCTGGGGTGGGAGCTGTATTAATGCAGTGTGGCAGTCCACTGCTGGGGTGGGAGCTGTATTAATGCAGTGTGGCAGTCCACTGCTGGGGTGGGAGCTGTGTTAATGCAGTGTGGCAGTCCACTGCTGGGGTGGGAGCTGTGTTAATGCAGTGTGGCAGTCCACTGCTGGGGTGGGAGCTGTATTAATGCAGTGTGGCAGTCCACTGCTGGGGTGGGAGCTGTATTAATGCAGTGTGGCAGTCCACTGCTGGGGTGGGAGCTGTATTAATGCAGTGTGGCAGTCCACTGCTGGGGTGGGAGCTGTATTAATGCAGTGTGGCAGTCCACTGCTGGGGTGGGAGCTGTATTAATGCAGTGTGGCAGTCCACTGCTGGGGTGGGAGCTGTGTTAATGCAGTGTGGCAGTCCACTGCTGGGGTGGGAGCTGTGTTAATGCAGTGTGGCAGTCCACTGCTGGGGTGGGAGCTGTGTTAATGCAGTGTGGCAGTCCACTGCTGGGGTGGGAGCTGTGTTAATGCAGTGTGGCAGTCCACTGCTGGGGTGGGAGCTGTGTTAATGCAGTGTGGCAGTCCACTGCTGGGGTGGGAGCTGTGTTAATGCAGTGTGGCAGTCCACTGCTGGGGTGGGAGCTGTGTTAATGCAGTGTGGCAGTCCACTGCTGGGGTGGGAGCTGTATTAATGCAGTGTGGCAGTCCACTGCTGGGGTGGGAGCTGTGTTAATGCAGTGTGGCAGTCCACTGCTGGGGTGGGAGCTGTGTTAATGCAGTGTGGCAGTCCACTGCTGGGGTGGGAGCTGTATTAATGCAGTGTGGCAGTCCACTGCTGGGGTGGGAGCTGTATTAATGCAGTGTGGCAGTCCACTGCTGGGGTGGGAGCTGTATTAATGCAGTGTGGCAGTCCACTGCTGGGGTGGGAGCTGTATTAATGCAGTGTGGCAGTCCACTGCTGGGGTGGGAGCTGTATTAATGCAGTGTGGCAGTCCACTGCTGGGGTGGGAGCTGTGTTAATGCAGTGTGGCAGTCCACTGCTGGGGTGGGAGCTGTATTAATGCAGTGTGGCAGTCCACTGCTGGGGTGGGAGCTGTATTAATGCAGTGTGGCAGTCCACTGCTGGGGTGGGAGCTGTATTAATGCAGTGTGGCAGTCCACTGCTGGGGTGGGAGCTGTATTAATGCAGTGTGGCAGTCCACTGCTGGGGTGGGAGCTGTATTAATGCAGTGTGGCAGTCCACTGCTGGGGTGGGAGCTGTATTAATGCAGTGTGGCAGTCCACTGCTGGGGTGGGAGCTGTGTTAATGCAGTGTGGCAGTCCACTGCTGGGGTGGGAGCTGTGTTAATGCAGTGTGGCAGTCCACTGCTGGGGTGGGAGCTGTGTTAATGCAGTGTGGCAGTCCACTGCTGGGGTGGGAGCTGTATTAATGCAGTGTGGCAGTCCACTGCTGGGGTGGGAGCTGTATTAATGCAGTGTGGCAGTCCACTGCTGGGGTGGGAGCTGTGTTAATGCAGTGTGGCAGTCCACTGCTGGGGTGGGAGCTGTATTAATGCAGTGTGGCAGTCCACTGCTGGGGTGGGAGCTGTGTTAATGCAGTGTGGCAGTCCACTGCTGGGGTGGGAGCTGTGTTAATGCAGTGTGGCAGTCCACTGCTGGGGTGGGAGCTGTGTTAATGCAGTGTGGCAGTCCACTGCTGGGGTGGGAGCTGTATTAATGCAGTGTGGCAGTCCACTGCTGGGGTGGGAGCTGTATTAATGCAGTGTGGCAGTCCACTGCTGGGGTGGGAGCTGTATTAATGCAGTGTGGCAGTCCACTGCTGGGGTGGGAGCTGTATTAATGCAGTGTGGCAGTCCACTGCTGGGGTGGGAGCTGTATTAATGCAGTGTGGCAGTCCACTGCTGGGGTGGGAGCTGTATTAATGCAGTGTGGCAGTCCACTGCTGGGGTGGGAGCTGTGTTAATGCAGTGTGGCAGTCCACTGCTGGGGTGGGAGCTGTGTTAATGCAGTGTGGCAGTCCACTGCTGGGGTGGGAGCTGTGTTAATGCAGTGTGGCAGTCCACTGCTGGGGTGGGAGCTGTATTAATGCAGTGTGGCAGTCCACTGCTGGGGTGGGAGCTGTATTAATGCAGTGTGGCAGTCCACTGCTGGGGTGGGAGCTGTGTTAATGCAGTGTGGCAGTCCACTGCTGGGGTGGGAGCTGTATTAATGCAGTGTGGCAGTCCACTGCTGGGGTGGGAGCTGTGTTAATGCAGTGTGGCAGTCCACTGCTGGGGTGGGAGCTGTATTAATGCAGTGTGGCAGTCCACTGCTGGGGTGGGAGCTGTATTAATGCAGTGTGGCAGTCCACTGCTGGGGTGGGAGCTGTGTTAATGCAGTGTGGCAGTCCACTGCTGGGGTGGGAGCTGTATTAATGCAGTGTGGCAGTCCACTGCTGGGGTGGGAGCTGTATTAATGCAGTGTGGCAGTCCACTGCTGGGGTGGGAGCTGTATTAATGCAGTGTGGCAGTCCACTGCTGGGGTGGGAGCTGTATTAATGCAGTGTGGCAGTCCACTGCTGGGGTGGGAGCTGTGTTAATGCAGTGTGGCAGTCCACTGCTGGGGTGGGAGCTGTGTTAATGCAGTGTGGCAGTCCACTGCTGGGGTGGGAGCTGTGTTAATGCAGTGTGGCAGTCCACTGCTGGGGTGGGAGCTGTGTTAATGCAGTGTGGCAGTCCACTGCTGGGGTGGGAGCTGTATTAATGCAGTGTGGCAGTCCACTGCTGGGGTGGGAGCTGTATTAATGCAGTGTGGCAGTCCACTGCTGGGGTGGGAGCTGTATTAATGCAGTGTGGCAGTCCACTGCTGGGGTGGGAGCTGTATTAATGCAGTGTGGCAGTCCACTGCTGGGGTGGGAGCTGTGTTAATGCAGTGTGGCAGTCCACTGCTGGGGTGGGAGCTGTGTTAATGCAGTGTGGCAGTCCACTGCTGGGGTGGGAGCTGTATTAATGCAGTGTGGCAGTCCACTGCTGGGGTGGGAGCTGTATTAATGCAGTGTGGCAGTCCACTGCTGGGGTGGGAGCTGTATTAATGCAGTGTGGCAGTCCACTGCTGGGGTGGGAGCTGTATTAATGCAGTGTGGCAGTCCACTGCTGGGGTGGGAGCTGTATTAATGCAGTGTGGCAGTCCACTGCTGGGGTGGGAGCTGTATTAATGCAGTGTGGCAGTCCACTGCTGGGGTGGGAGCTGTATTAATGCAGTGTGGCAGTCCACTGCTGGGGTGGGAGCTGTATTAATGCAGTGTGGCAGTCCACTGCTGGGGTGGGAGCTGTGTTAATGCAGTGTGGCAGTCCACTGCTGGGGTGGGAGCTGTGTTAATGCAGTGTGGCAGTCCACTGCTGGGGTGGGAGCTGTGTTAATGCAGTGTGGCAGTCCACTGCTGGGGTGGGAGCTGTATTAATGCAGTGTGGCAGTCCACTGCTGGGGTGGGAGCTGTATTAATGCAGTGTGGCAGTCCACTGCTGGGGTGGGAGCTGTGTTAATGCAGTGTGGCAGTCCACTGCTGGGGTGGGAGCTGTGTTAATGCAGTGTGGCAGTCCACTGCTGGGGTGGGAGCTGTGTTAATGCAGTGTGGCAGTCCACTGCTGGGGTGGGAGCTGTATTAATGCAGTGTGGCAGTCCACTGCTGGGGTGGGAGCTGTATTAATGCAGTGTGGCAGTCCACTGCTGGGGTGGGAGCTGTGTTAATGCAGTGTGGCAGTCCACTGCTGGGGTGGGAGCTGTATTAATGCAGTGTGGCAGTCCACTGCTGGGGTGGGAGCTGTGTTAATGCAGTGTGGCAGTCCACTGCTGGGGTGGGAGCTGTGTTAATGCAGTGTGGCAGTCCACTGCTGGGGTGGGAGCTGTGTTAATGCAGTGTGGCAGTCCACTGCTGGGGTGGGAGCTGTGTTAATGCAGTGTGGCAGTCCACTGCTGGGGTGGGAGCTGTGTTAATGCAGTGTGGCAGTCCACTGCTGGGGTGGGAGCTGTGTTAATGCAGTGTGGCAGTCCACTGCTGGGGTGGGAGCTGTATTAATGCAGTGTGGCAGTCCACTGCTGGGGTGGGAGCTGTGTTAATGCAGTGTGGCAGTCCACTGCTGGGGTGGGAGCTGTGTTAATGCAGTGTGGCAGTCCACTGCTGGGGTGGGAGCTGTATTAATGCAGTGTGGCAGTCCACTGCTGGGGTGGGAGCTGTATTAATGCAGTGTGGCAGTCCACTGCTGGGGTGGGAGCTGTGTTAATGCAGTGTGGCAGTCCACTGCTGGGGTGGGAGCTGTATTAATGCAGTGTGGCAGTCCACTGCTGGGGTGGGAGCTGTGTTAATGCAGTGTGGCAGTCCACTGCTGGGGTGGGAGCTGTATTAATGCAGTGTGGCAGTCCACTGCTGGGGTGGGAGCTGTGTTAATGCAGTGTGGCAGTCCACTGCTGGGGTGGGAGCTGTATTAATGCAGTGTGGCAGTCCACTGCTGGGGTGGGAGCTGTATTAATGCAGTGTGGCAGTCCACTGCTGGGGTGGGAGCTGTATTAATGCAGTGTGGCAGTCCACTGCTGGGGTGGGAGCTGTGTTAATGCAGTGTGGCAGTCCACTGCTGGGGTGGGAGCTGTGTTAATGCAGTGTGGCAGTCCACTGCTGGGGTGGGAGCTGTGTTAATGCAGTGTGGCAGTCCACTGCTGGGGTGGGAGCTGTGTTAATGCAGTGTGGCAGTCCACTGCTGGGGTGGGAGCTGTATTAATGCAGTGTGGCAGTCCACTGCTGGGGTGGGAGCTGTGTTAATGCAGTGTGGCAGTCCACTGCTGGGGTGGGAGCTGTATTAATGCAGTGTGGCAGTCCACTGCTGGGGTGGGAGCTGTATTAATGCAGTGTGGCAGTCCACTGCTGGGGTGGGAGCTGTGTTAATGCAGTGTGGCAGTCCACTGCTGGGGTGGGAGCTGTGTTAATGCAGTGTGGCAGTCCACTGCTGGGGTGGGAGCTGTGTTAATGCAGTGTGGCAGTCCACTGCTGGGGTGGGAGCTGTGTTAATGCAGTGTGGCAGTCCACTGCTGGGGTGGGAGCTGTGTTAATGCAGTGTGGCAGTCCACTGCTGGGGTGGGAGCTGTGTTAATGCAGTGTGGCAGTCCACTGCTGGGGTGGGAGCTGTGTTAATGCAGTGTGGCAGTCCACTGCTGGGGTGGGAGCTGTGTTAATGCAGTGTGGCAGTCCACTGCTGGGGTGGGAGCTGTATTAATGCAGTGTGGCAGTCCACTGCTGGGGTGGGAGCTGTATTAATGCAGTGTGGCAGTCCACTGCTGGGGTGGGAGCTGTATTAATGCAGTGTGGCAGTCCACTGCTGGGGTGGGAGCTGTATTAATGCAGTGTGGCAGTCCACTGCTGGGGTGGGAGCTGTGTTAATGCAGTGTGGCAGTCCACTGCTGGGGTGGGAGCTGTATTAATGCAGTGTGGCAGTCCACTGCTGGGGTGGGAGCTGTGTTAATGCAGTGTGGCAGTCCACTGCTGGGGTGGGAGCTGTGTTAATGCAGTGTGGCAGTCCACTGCTGGGGTGGGAGCTGTGTTAATGCAGTGTGGCAGTCCACTGCTGGGGTGGGAGCTGTGTTAATGCAGTGTGGCAGTCCACTGCTGGGGTGGGAGCTGTGTTAATGCAGTGTGGCAGTCCACTGCTGGGGTGGGAGCTGTGTTAATGCAGTGTGGCAGTCCACTGCTGGGGTGGGAGCTGTGTTAATGCAGTGTGGCAGTCCACTGCTGGGGTGGGAGCTGTATTAATGCAGTGTGGCAGTCCACTGCTGGGGTGGGAGCTGTGTTAATGCAGTGTGGCAGTCCACTGCTGGGGTGGGAGCTGTATTAATGCAGTGTGGCAGTCCACTGCTGGGGTGGGAGCTGTATTAATGCAGTGTGGCAGTCCACTGCTGGGGTGGGAGCTGTATTAATGCAGTGTGGCAGTCCACTGCTGGGGTGGGAGCTGTGTTAATGCAGTGTGGCAGTCCACTGCTGGGGTGGGAGCTGTATTAATGCAGTGTGGCAGTCCACTGCTGGGGTGGGAGCTGTATTAATGCAGTGTGGCAGTCCACTGCTGGGGTGGGAGCTGTATTAATGCAGTGTGGCAGTCCACTGCTGGGGTGGGAGCTGTATTAATGCAGTGTGGCAGTCCACTGCTGGGGTGGGAGCTGTATTAATGCAGTGTGGCAGTCCACTGCTGGGGTGGGAGCTGTATTAATGCAGTGTGGCAGTCCACTGCTGGGGTGGGAGCTGTATTAATGCAGTGTGGCAGTCCACTGCTGGGGTGGGAGCTGTGTTAATGCAGTGTGGCAGTCCACTGCTGGGGTGGGAGCTGTGTTAATGCAGTGTGGCAGTCCACTGCTGGGGTGGGAGCTGTGTTAATGCAGTGTGGCAGTCCACTGCTGGGGTGGGAGCTGTATTAATGCAGTGTGGCAGTCCACTGCTGGGGTGGGAGCTGTATTAATGCAGTGTGGCAGTCCACTGCTGGGGTGGGAGCTGTATTAATGCAGTGTGGCAGTCCACTGCTGGGGTGGGAGCTGTATTAATGCAGTGTGGCAGTCCACTGCTGGGGTGGGAGCTGTGTTAATGCAGTGTGGCAGTCCACTGCTGGGGTGGGAGCTGTATTAATGCAGTGTGGCAGTCCACTGCTGGGGTGGGAGCTGTATTAATGCAGTGTGGCAGTCCACTGCTGGGGTGGGAGCTGTGTTAATGCAGTGTGGCAGTCCACTGCTGGGGTGGGAGCTGTATTAATGCAGTGTGGCAGTCCACTGCTGGGGTGGGAGCTGTATTAATGCAGTGTGGCAGTCCACTGCTGGGGTGGGAGCTGTATTAATGCAGTGTGGCAGTCCACTGCTGGGGTGGGAGCTGTGTTAATGCAGTGTGGCAGTCCACTGCTGGGGTGGGAGCTGTATTAATGCAGTGTGGCAGTCCACTGCTGGGGTGGGAGCTGTATTAATGCAGTGTGGCAGTCCACTGCTGGGGTGGGAGCTGTATTAATGCAGTGTGGCAGTCCACTGCTGGGGTGGGAGCTGTGTTAATGCAGTGTGGCAGTCCACTGCTGGGGTGGGAGCTGTGTTAATGCAGTGTGGCAGTCCACTGCTGGGGTGGGAGCTGTGTTAATGCAGTGTGGCAGTCCACTGCTGGGGTGGGAGCTGTGTTAATGCAGTGTGGCAGTCCACTGCTGGGGTGGGAGCTGTATTAATGCAGTGTGGCAGTCCACTGCTGGGGTGGGAGCTGTATTAATGCAGTGTGGCAGTCCACTGCTGGGGTGGGAGCTGTATTAATGCAGTGTGGCAGTCCACTGCTGGGGTGGGAGCTGTGTTAATGCAGTGTGGCAGTCCACTGCTGGGGTGGGAGCTGTATTAATGCAGTGTGGCAGTCCACTGCTGGGGTGGGAGCTGTATTAATGCAGTGTGGCAGTCCACTGCTGGGGTGGGAGCTGTGTTAATGCAGTGTGGCAGTCCACTGCTGGGGTGGGAGCTGTATTAATGCAGTGTGGCAGTCCACTGCTGGGGTGGGAGCTGTATTAATGCAGTGTGGCAGTCCACTGCTGGGGTGGGAGCTGTATTAATGCAGTGTGGCAGTCCACTGCTGGGGTGGGAGCTGTATTAATGCAGTGTGGCAGTCCACTGCTGGGGTGGGAGCTGTGTTAATGCAGTGTGGCAGTCCACTGCTGGGGTGGGAGCTGTATTAATGCAGTGTGGCAGTCCACTGCTGGGGTGGGAGCTGTGTTAATGCAGTGTGGCAGTCCACTGCTGGGGTGGGAGCTGTGTTAATGCAGTGTGGCAGTCCACTGCTGGGGTGGGAGCTGTGTTAATGCAGTGTGGCAGTCCACTGCTGGGGTGGGAGCTGTGTTAATGCAGTGTGGCAGTCCACTGCTGGGGTGGGAGCTGTGTTAATGCAGTGTGGCAGTCCACTGCTGGGGTGGGAGCTGTATTAATGCAGTGTGGCAGTCCACTGCTGGGGTGGGAGCTGTATTAATGCAGTGTGGCAGTCCACTGCTGGGGTGGGAGCTGTATTAATGCAGTGTGGCAGTCCACTGCTGGGGTGGGAGCTGTATTAATGCAGTGTGGCAGTCCACTGCTGGGGTGGGAGCTGTATTAATGCAGTGTGGCAGTCCACTGCTGGGGTGGGAGCTGTGTTAATGCAGTGTGGCAGTCCACTGCTGGGGTGGGAGCTGTATTAATGCAGTGTGGCAGTCCACTGCTGGGGTGGGAGCTGTGTTAATGCAGTGTGGCAGTCCACTGCTGGGGTGGGAGCTGTGTTAATGCAGTGTGGCAGTCCACTGCTGGGGTGGGAGCTGTATTAATGCAGTGTGGCAGTCCACTGCTGGGGTGGGAGCTGTATTAATGCAGTGTGGCAGTCCACTGCTGGGGTGGGAGCTGTGTTAATGCAGTGTGGCAGTCCACTGCTGGGGTGGGAGCTGTATTAATGCAGTGTGGCAGTCCACTGCTGGGGTGGGAGCTGTGTTAATGCAGTGTGGCAGTCCACTGCTGGGGTGGGAGCTGTATTAATGCAGTGTGGCAGTCCACTGCTGGGGTGGGAGCTGTGTTAATGCAGTGTGGCAGTCCACTGCTGGGGTGGGAGCTGTGTTAATGCAGTGTGGCAGTCCACTGCTGGGGTGGGAGCTGTATTAATGCAGTGTGGCAGTCCACTGCTGGGGTGGGAGCTGTGTTAATGCAGTGTGGCAGTCCACTGCTGGGGTGGGAGCTGTGTTAATGCAGTGTGGCAGTCCACTGCTGGGGTGGGAGCTGTATTAATGCAGTGTGGCAGTCCACTGCTGGGGTGGGAGCTGTATTAATGCAGTGTGGCAGTCCACTGCTGGGGTGGGAGCTGTGTTAATGCAGTGTGGCAGTCCACTGCTGGGGTGGGAGCTGTGTTAATGCAGTGTGGCAGTCCACTGCTGGGGTGGGAGCTGTATTAATGCAGTGTGGCAGTCCACTGCTGGGGTGGGAGCTGTATTAATGCAGTGTGGCAGTCCACTGCTGGGGTGGGAGCTGTATTAATGCAGTGTGGCAGTCCACTGCTGGGGTGGGAGCTGTATTAATGCAGTGTGGCAGTCCACTGCTGGGGTGGGAGCTGTGTTAATGCAGTGTGGCAGTCCACTGCTGGGGTGGGAGCTGTGTTAATGCAGTGTGGCAGTCCACTGCTGGGGTGGGAGCTGTGTTAATGCAGTGTGGCAGTCCACTGCTGGGGTGGGAGCTGTGTTAATGCAGTGTGGCAGTCCACTGCTGGGGTGGGAGCTGTATTAATGCAGTGTGGCAGTCCACTGCTGGGGTGGGAGCTGTGTTAATGCAGTGTGGCAGTCCACTGCTGGGGTGGGAGCTGTGTTAATGCAGTGTGGCAGTCCACTGCTGGGGTGGGAGCTGTATTAATGCAGTGTGGCAGTCCACTGCTGGGGTGGGAGCTGTATTAATGCAGTGTGGCAGTCCACTGCTGGGGTGGGAGCTGTGTTAATGCAGTGTGGCAGTCCACTGCTGGGGTGGGAGCTGTGTTAATGCAGTGTGGCAGTCCACTGCTGGGGTGGGAGCTGTATTAATGCAGTGTGGCAGTCCACTGCTGGGGTGGGAGCTGTATTAATGCAGTGTGGCAGTCCACTGCTGGGGTGGGAGCTGTATTAATGCAGTGTGGCAGTCCACTGCTGGGGTGGGAGCTGTATTAATGCAGTGTGGCAGTCCACTGCTGGGGTGGGAGCTGTGTTAATGCAGTGTGGCAGTCCACTGCTGGGGTGGGAGCTGTGTTAATGCAGTGTGGCAGTCCACTGCTGGGGTGGGAGCTGTATTAATGCAGTGTGGCAGTCCACTGCTGGGGTGGGAGCTGTATTAATGCAGTGTGGCAGTCCACTGCTGGGGTGGGAGCTGTATTAATGCAGTGTGGCAGTCCACTGCTGGGGTGGGAGCTGTATTAATGCAGTGTGGCAGTCCACTGCTGGGGTGGGAGCTGTATTAATGCAGTGTGGCAGTCCACTGCTGGGGTGGGAGCTGTGTTAATGCAGTGTGGCAGTCCACTGCTGGGGTGGGAGCTGTGTTAATGCAGTGTGGCAGTCCACTGCTGGGGTGGGAGCTGTGTTAATGCAGTGTGGCAGTCCACTGCTGGGGTGGGAGCTGTGTTAATGCAGTGTGGCAGTCCACTGCTGGGGTGGGAGCTGTGTTAATGCAGTGTGGCAGTCCACTGCTGGGGTGGGAGCTGTGTTAATGCAGTGTGGCAGTCCACTGCTGGGGTGGGAGCTGTGTTAATGCAGTGTGGCAGTCCACTGCTGGGGTGGGAGCTGTATTAATGCAGTGTGGCAGTCCACTGCTGGGGTGGGAGCTGTATTAATGCAGTGTGGCAGTCCACTGCTGGGGTGGGAGCTGTGTTAATGCAGTGTGGCAGTCCACTGCTGGGGTGGGAGCTGTATTAATGCAGTGTGGCAGTCCACTGCTGGGGTGGGAGCTGTATTAATGCAGTGTGGCAGTCCACTGCTGGGGTGGGAGCTGTATTAATGCAGTGTGGCAGTCCACTGCTGGGGTGGGAGCTGTGTTAATGCAGTGTGGCAGTCCACTGCTGGGGTGGGAGCTGTATTAATGCAGTGTGGCAGTCCACTGCTGGGGTGGGAGCTGTATTAATGCAGTGTGGCAGTCCACTGCTGGGGTGGGAGCTGTATTAATGCAGTGTGGCAGTCCACTGCTGGGGTGGGAGCTGTATTAATGCAGTGTGGCAGTCCACTGCTGGGGTGGGAGCTGTATTAATGCAGTGTGGCAGTCCACTGCTGGGGTGGGAGCTGTATTAATGCAGTGTGGCAGTCCACTGCTGGGGTGGGAGCTGTATTAATGCAGTGTGGCAGTCCACTGCTGGGGTGGGAGCTGTGTTAATGCAGTGTGGCAGTCCACTGCTGGGGTGGGAGCTGTGTTAATGCAGTGTGGCAGTCCACTGCTGGGGTGGGAGCTGTATTAATGCAGTGTGGCAGTCCACTGCTGGGGTGGGAGCTGTGTTAATGCAGTGTGGCAGTCCACTGCTGGGGTGGGAGCTGTGTTAATGCAGTGTGGCAGTCCACTGCTGGGGTGGGAGCTGTGTTAATGCAGTGTGGCAGTCCACTGCTGGGGTGGGAGCTGTGTTAATGCAGTGTGGCAGTCCACTGCTGGGGTGGGAGCTGTATTAATGCAGTGTGGCAGTCCACTGCTGGGGTGGGAGCTGTATTAATGCAGTGTGGCAGTCCACTGCTGGGGTGGGAGCTGTATTAATGCAGTGTGGCAGTCCACTGCTGGGGTGGGAGCTGTATTAATGCAGTGTGGCAGTCCACTGCTGGGGTGGGAGCTGTATTAATGCAGTGTGGCAGTCCACTGCTGGGGTGGGAGCTGTATTAATGCAGTGTGGCAGTCCACTGCTGGGGTGGGAGCTGTGTTAATGCAGTGTGGCAGTCCACTGCTGGGGTGGGAGCTGTATTAATGCAGTGTGGCAGTCCACTGCTGGGGTGGGAGCTGTATTAATGCAGTGTGGCAGTCCACTGCTGGGGTGGGAGCTGTATTAATGCAGTGTGGCAGTCCACTGCTGGGGTGGGAGCTGTATTAATGCAGTGTGGCAGTCCACTGCTGGGGTGGGAGCTGTATTAATGCAGTGTGGCAGTCCACTGCTGGGGTGGGAGCTGTGTTAATGCAGTGTGGCAGTCCACTGCTGGGGTGGGAGCTGTATTAATGCAGTGTGGCAGTCCACTGCTGGGGTGGGAGCTGTGTTAATGCAGTGTGGCAGTCCACTGCTGGGGTGGGAGCTGTGTTAATGCAGTGTGGCAGTCCACTGCTGGGGTGGGAGCTGTATTAATGCAGTGTGGCAGTCCACTGCTGGGGTGGGAGCTGTGTTAATGCAGTGTGGCAGTCCACTGCTGGGGTGGGAGCTGTATTAATGCAGTGTGGCAGTCCACTGCTGGGGTGGGAGCTGTATTAATGCAGTGTGGCAGTCCACTGCTGGGGTGGGAGCTGTATTAATGCAGTGTGGCAGTCCACTGCTGGGGTGGGAGCTGTATTAATGCAGTGTGGCAGTCCACTGCTGGGGTGGGAGCTGTATTAATGCAGTGTGGCAGTCCACTGCTGGGGTGGGAGCTGTGTTAATGCAGTGTGGCAGTCCACTGCTGGGGTGGGAGCTGTGTTAATGCAGTGTGGCAGTCCACTGCTGGGGTGGGAGCTGTGTTAATGCAGTGTGGCAGTCCACTGCTGGGGTGGGAGCTGTATTAATGCAGTGTGGCAGTCCACTGCTGGGGTGGGAGCTGTATTAATGCAGTGTGGCAGTCCACTGCTGGGGTGGGAGCTGTATTAATGCAGTGTGGCAGTCCACTGCTGGGGTGGGAGCTGTATTAATGCAGTGTGGCAGTCCACTGCTGGGGTGGGAGCTGTGTTAATGCAGTGTGGCAGTCCACTGCTGGGGTGGGAGCTGTGTTAATGCAGTGTGGCAGTCCACTGCTGGGGTGGGAGCTGTGTTAATGCAGTGTGGCAGTCCACTGCTGGGGTGGGAGCTGTGTTAATGCAGTGTGGCAGTCCACTGCTGGGGTGGGAGCTGTGTTAATGCAGTGTGGCAGTCCACTGCTGGGGTGGGAGCTGTGTTAATGCAGTGTGGCAGTCCACTGCTGGGGTGGGAGCTGTGTTAATGCAGTGTGGCAGTCCACTGCTGGGGTGGGAGCTGTATTAATGCAGTGTGGCAGTCCACTGCTGGGGTGGGAGCTGTGTTAATGCAGTGTGGCAGTCCACTGCTGGGGTGGGAGCTGTGTTAATGCAGTGTGGCAGTCCACTGCTGGGGTGGGAGCTGTGTTAATGCAGTGTGGCAGTCCACTGCTGGGGTGGGAGCTGTATTAATGCAGTGTGGCAGTCCACTGCTGGGGTGGGAGCTGTATTAATGCAGTGTGGCAGTCCACTGCTGGGGTGGGAGCTGTATTAATGCAGTGTGGCAGTCCACTGCTGGGGTGGGAGCTGTATTAATGCAGTGTGGCAGTCCACTGCTGGGGTGGGAGCTGTGTTAATGCAGTGTGGCAGTCCACTGCTGGGGTGGGAGCTGTATTAATGCAGTGTGGCAGTCCACTGCTGGGGTGGGAGCTGTATTAATGCAGTGTGGCAGTCCACTGCTGGGGTGGGAGCTGTATTAATGCAGTGTGGCAGTCCACTGCTGGGGTGGGAGCTGTATTAATGCAGTGTGGCAGTCCACTGCTGGGGTGGGAGCTGTATTAATGCAGTGTGGCAGTCCACTGCTGGGGTGGGAGCTGTATTAATGCAGTGTGGCAGTCCACTGCTGGGGTGGGAGCTGTGTTAATGCAGTGTGGCAGTCCACTGCTGGGGTGGGAGCTGTGTTAATGCAGTGTGGCAGTCCACTGCTGGGGTGGGAGCTGTGTTAATGCAGTGTGGCAGTCCACTGCTGGGGTGGGAGCTGTATTAATGCAGTGTGGCAGTCCACTGCTGGGGTGGGAGCTGTATTAATGCAGTGTGGCAGTCCACTGCTGGGGTGGGAGCTGTGTTAATGCAGTGTGGCAGTCCACTGCTGGGGTGGGAGCTGTGTTAATGCAGTGTGGCAGTCCACTGCTGGGGTGGGAGCTGTGTTAATGCAGTGTGGCAGTCCACTGCTGGGGTGGGAGCTGTGTTAATGCAGTGTGGCAGTCCACTGCTGGGGTGGGAGCTGTGTTAATGCAGTGTGGCAGTCCACTGCTGGGGTGGGAGCTGTATTAATGCAGTGTGGCAGTCCACTGCTGGGGTGGGAGCTGTATTAATGCAGTGTGGCAGTCCACTGCTGGGGTGGGAGCTGTATTAATGCAGTGTGGCAGTCCACTGCTGGGGTGGGAGCTGTATTAATGCAGTGTGGCAGTCCACTGCTGGGGTGGGAGCTGTATTAATGCAGTGTGGCAGTCCACTGCTGGGGTGGGAGCTGTATTAATGCAGTGTGGCAGTCCACTGCTGGGGTGGGAGCTGTATTAATGCAGTGTGGCAGTCCACTGCTGGGGTGGGAGCTGTGTTAATGCAGTGTGGCAGTCCACTGCTGGGGTGGGAGCTGTGTTAATGCAGTGTGGCAGTCCACTGCTGGGGTGGGAGCTGTATTAATGCAGTGTGGCAGTCCACTGCTGGGGTGGGAGCTGTATTAATGCAGTGTGGCAGTCCACTGCTGGGGTGGGAGCTGTGTTAATGCAGTGTGGCAGTCCACTGCTGGGGTGGGAGCTGTATTAATGCAGTGTGGCAGTCCACTGCTGGGGTGGGAGCTGTGTTAATGCAGTGTGGCAGTCCACTGCTGGGGTGGGAGCTGTATTAATGCAGTGTGGCAGTCCACTGCTGGGGTGGGAGCTGTATTAATGCAGTGTGGCAGTCCACTGCTGGGGTGGGAGCTGTGTTAATGCAGTGTGGCAGTCCACTGCTGGGGTGGGAGCTGTATTAATGCAGTGTGGCAGTCCACTGCTGGGGTGGGAGCTGTATTAATGCAGTGTGGCAGTCCACTGCTGTGGTGGGAGCTGTATTAATGCAGTGTGGCAGTCCACTGCTGAAGTGGGAGCTGTATTAATGCAGTGTGGCAGTCCACTGCTGGGGTGGGAGCTGTGTTAATGCAGTGTGGCAGTCCACTGCTGGGGTGGGAGCTGTGTTAATGCAGTGTGGCAGTCCACTGCTGGGGTGGGAGCTGTGTTAATGCAGTGTGGCAGTCCACTGCTGGGGTGGGAGCTGTGTTAATGCAGTGTGGCAGTCCACTGCTGGGGTGGGAGCTGTATTAATGCAGTGTGGCAGTCCACTGCTGGGGTGGGAGCTGTGTTAATGCAGTGTGGCAGTCCACTGCTGGGGTGGGAGCTGTATTAATGCAGTGTGGCAGTCCACTGCTGGGGTGGGAGCTGTATTAATGCAGTGTGGCAGTCCACTGCTGGGGTGGGAGCTGTGTTAATGCAGTGTGGCAGTCCACTGCTGGGGTGGGAGCTGTGTTAATGCAGTGTGGCAGTCCACTGCTGGGGTGGGAGCTGTATTAATGCAGTGTGGCAGTCCACTGCTGGGGTGGGAGCTGTATTAATGCAGTGTGGCAGTCCACTGCTGTGGTGGGAGCTGTATTAATGCAGTGTGGCAGTCCACTGCTGGGGTGGGAGCTGTATTAATGCAGTGTGGCAGTCCACTGCTGGGGTGGGAGCTGTATTAATGCAGTGTGGCAGTCCACTGCTGGGGTGGGAGCTGTATTAATGCAGTGTGGCAGTCCACTGCTGGGGTGGGAGCTGTATTAATGCAGTGTGGCAGTCCACTGCTGGGGTGGGAGCTGTATTAATGGAGTGTGGCAGTCCACTGCTGGGGTGGGAGCTGTGTTAATGCAGTGTGGCAGTCCAGTGCTGGGGTGGGAGCTGTGTTAATGCAGTGTGGCAGTCCACTGCTGGGGTGGGAGCTGTATTAATGCAGTGTGGCAGTCCACTGCTGGGGTGGGAGCTGTATTAATGCAGTGTGGCAGTCCACTGCTGGGGTGGGAGCTGTATTAATGCAGTGTGGCAGTCCACTGCTGGGGTGGGAGCTGTGTTAATGCAGTGTGGCAGTCCAGTGCTGGGGTGGGAGCTGTGTTAATGCAGTGTGGCAGTCCACTGCTGGGGTGGGAGCTGTGTTAATGCAGTGTGGCAGTCCACTGCTGGGGTGGGAGCTGTATTAATGCAGTGTGGCAGTCCACTGCTGGGGTGGGAGCTGTATTAATGCAGTGTGGCAGTCCACTGCTGGGGTGGGAGCTGTGTTAATGCAGTGTGGCAGTCCACTGCTGGGGTGGGAGCTGTATTAATGCAGTGTGGCAGTCCACTGCTGGGGTGGGGGCTGTGTTAATGCAGTGTGGCAGTCCACTGCTGGGGTGGGAGCTGTGTTAATGCAGTGTGGCAGTCCACTGCTGGGGTGGGAGCTGTGTTAATGCAGTGTGGCAGTCCACTGCTGGGGTGGGGGCTGTGTTAATGCAGTGTGGCAGTCCACTGCTGGGGTGGGAGCTGTGTTAATGCAGTGTGGCAGTCCACTGCTGGGGTGGGAGCTGTGTTAATGCAGTGTGGCAGTCCACTGCTGGGGTGGGAGCTGTATTAATGCAGTGTGGCAGTCCACTGCTGTGGTGGGAGCTGTGTTAATGCAGTGTGGCAGTCCACTGCTGTGGTGGGAGCTGTGTTAATGCAGTGTGGCAGTCCACTGCTGTGGTGGGAGCTGTATTAATGCAGTGTGGCAGTCCACTGCTGGGGTGGGAGCTGTATTAATGCAGTGTGGAAGTCCACTGCTGTGGTGGGAGCTGTGTTAATGCAGTGTGGCAGTCCACTGCTGGGGTGGGAGCTGTATTAATGCAGTGTGGCAGTCCACTGCTGTGGTGGGGGCTGTGTTAATGCAGTGTGGCAGTCCACTGCTGGGGTGGGAGCTGTATTAATGCAGTGTGGCAGTCCACTGCTGGGGTGGGAGCTGTGTTAATGCAGTGTGGCAGTCCATTGCTGGGGTGGGAGCTGTATTAATGCAGTGTGGCAGTCCACTGCTGTGGTGGGAGCTATATTAATGCAGTGTGGCAGTCCACTGCTGGGGTGGGAGCTGTATTAATGCAGTTTGGCAGTCCACTGCTGGGGTGGGAGCTGTATTAATGCAGTTTGGCAGTCCACTGCTGGGGTGGGAGCTGTGTTAATGCAGTGTGGCAGTCCACTGCTGTGGTGGGAGCTGTGTTAATGCAGTGTGGCAGTCCATCGCTGGGGTGGGAGCTGTGTTAATGCAGTGTGGCAGTCCACTGCTGGGGTGGGAGCTGTATTAATGCAGTGTGGCAGTCCACTGCTGGGGTGGGAGCTGTGTTAATGCAGTGTGGCAGTCCACTGCTGGGGTGGGAGCTGTATTAATGCAGTGTGGCAGTCCACTGCTGGGGTGGGAGCTGTGTTAATGCAGTGTGGCAGTCCACTGCTGGGGTGGGATATGTGTTAATGCAGTGTGGCAGTCCACTGCTGGGGTGGGAGCTGTGTTAATGCAGTGTGGCAGTCCACTGCTGGGGTCAGAGCTGTGTTAATGCAGTGTGGCAGTCCACTGCTGGGGTGGGAGCTGTGTTAATGCAGTGTGGCAGTCCACTGCTGGGGTGGGAGCTGTGTTAATGCAGTGTGGCAGTCCACTGCTGGGGTGGGGGCTGTGTTAATGCAGTGTGGCAGTCCACTGCTGGGGTGGGAGCTGTGTTAATGCAGTGTGGCAGTCCACTGCTGGGGTGGGAGCTGTGTTAATGCAGTGTGGCAGTCCACTGCTGGGGTGGGAGCTGTATTAATGCAGTGTGGCAGTCCACTGCTGGGGTGGGAGCTGTATTAATGCAGTGTGGAAGTCCACTGCTGTGGTGGGAGCTGTGTTAATGCAGTGTGGCAGTCCACTGCTGGGGTGGGAGCTGTTTTAATGCAGTGTGGCAGTCCACTGCTGTGGTGGGAGCTGTGTTAATGCAGTGTGGCAGTCCACTGCTGGGGTGGGAGCTGTATTAATGCAGTGTGGCAGTCCACTGCTGTGGTGGGAGCTGTGTTAATGCAGTGTGGCAGTCCACTGCTGTGGTGGGAGATGTATTAATGCAGCGTGGCAGTCCCCTGCTGGGGTGGGAGCTGTATTAATGCAGTATGGCAGTCCACTGCTGGGGTGGGAGCTGTGTTAATGCAGTGTGGCAGTCCACTGCTGTGGTGGGAGCTGTGTTAATGCAGTATGGCAGTCCACTGCTGGGGTGGGAGCTGTGTTAATGCAGTATGGCAGTCCACTGCTGGGGTGGGAGCTGTATTAATGCAGTGTGGCAGTCCACTGCTGGGGTGGGAGCTGTATTAATGCAGTGTGGCAGTCCACTGCTGGGGTGGGAGCTGTGTTAATTCAGTGTGGCAGTCCACTGCTGGGGTGGGAGCTGTGTTAATGCAGTGTGGCAGTCCACTGCTGTGTCGGGAGCTGTGTTAATGCAGTGTGGCAGTCCACTGCTGGGGTGGGAGCTGTATTAATGCAGTGTGGCAGTCCACTGCTGGGGTGGGAGCTGTGTTAATGCAGTGTGGCAGTCCATTGCTGGGGTGGGAGCTGTATTAATGCAGTGTGGCAGTCCACTGCTGTGGTGGGAGCTGTATTAATGCAGTGTGGCAGTCCACTGCTGGGGTGGGAGCTGTATTAATGCAGTGTGGCAGTCCACTGCTGGGGTGGGAGCTGTATTAATGCAGTTTGGCAGTCCACTGCTGGGGTGGGAGCTGTGTTAATGCAGTGTGGCAGTCCACTGCTGGGGTGGGATATGTGTTAATGCAGTGTGGCAGTCCACTGCTGGGGTGGGAGCTGTGTTAATGCAGTGTGGCAGTCCACTGCTGGGGTCAGAGCTGTGTTAATGCAGTGTGGCAGTCCACTGCTGGGGTGGGAGCTGTGTTAATGCAGTGTGGCAGTCCACTGCTGGGGTGGGAGCTGTGTTAATGCAGTGTGGCAGTCCACTGCTGGGGTGGGGGCTGTGTTAATGCAGTGTGGCAGTCCACTGCTGGGGTGGGAGCTGTGTTAATGCAGTGTGGCAGTCCACTGCTGGGGTGGGAGCTGTGTTAATGCAGTGTGGCAGTCCACTGCTGGGGTGGGAGCTGTATTAATGCAGTGTGGCAGTCCACTGCTGGGGTGGGAGCTGTATTAATGCAGTGTGGAAGTCCACTGCTGTGGTGGGAGCTGTGTTAATGCAGTGTGGCAGTCCACTGCTGGGGTGGGAGCTGTTTTAATGCAGTGTGGCAGTCCACTGCTGGGGTGGGAGCTGTATTAATGCAGTGTGGAAGTCCACTGCTGTGGTGGGAGCTGTGTTAATGCAGTGTGGCAGTCCACTGCTGGGGTGGGAGCTGTTTTAATGCAGTGTGGCAGTCCACTGCTGTGGTGGGAGCTGTGTTAATGCAGTGTGGCAGTCCACTGCTGGGGTGGGAGCTGTATTAATGCAGTGTGGCAGTCCACTGCTGTGGTGGGAGCTGTGTTAATGCAGTATGGCAGTCCACTGCTGGGGTGGGAGCTGTGTTAATGCAGTATGGCAGTCCACTGCTGGGGTGGGAGCTGTATTAATGCAGTGTGGCAGTCCACTGCTGGGGTGGGAGCTGTATTAATGCAGTGTGGCAGTCCACTGCTGGGGTGGGAGCTGTGTTAATTCAGTGTGGCAGTCCACTGCTGGGGTGGGAGCTGTGTTAATGCAGTGTGGCAGTCCACTGCTGTGTCGGGAGCTGTGTTAATGCAGTGTGGCAGTCCACTGCTGGGGTGGGAGCTGTATTAATGCAGTGTGGCAGTCCACTGCTGGGGTGGGAGCTGTGTTAATGCAGTGTGGCAGTCCATTGCTGGGGTGGGAGCTGTATTAATGCAGTGTGGCAGTCCACTGCTGTGGTGGGAGCTGTATTAATGCAGTGTGGCAGTCCACTGCTGGGGTGGGAGCTGTATTAATGCAGTGTGGCAGTCCACTGCTGGGGTGGGAGCTGTATTAATGCAGTTTGGCAGTCCACTGCTGGGGTGGGAGCTGTGTTAATGCAGTGTGGCAGTCCACTGCTGGGGTGGGAGCTGTGTTAATGCAGTGTGGCAGTCCACTGCTGGCGTGGGAGCTGTGTTAATGCAGTGTGGCAGTCCACTGCTGGGGTGGGAGCTGTGTTAATGCAGTGTGGCAGTCCACTGCTGGGGTGGGAGCTGTGTTAATGCAGTGTGGCAGTCCACTGCTGGGGTGGGAGCTGTGTTAATGCAGTGTGGCAGTCCACTGCTGGGGTGGTCATTTGGTTAAAAAGGGAGGTGTGATTATTTCCAGTAGAGACTACTGAAAGGACCCTCAGTCGGCCGTGAGACGCTCTCCTTTAAAGACAAAGGGACTGCAGGACATTTGTCAATGTGGTCAGAGAAACGTGCTAAAACACCTCAGCTAAAAAGAGAAGAGGATAAGAGAAAGCAACCTACCTGTGACAGTGTTGCAGACAAAACCATATTCTGAAGAAGGATAATGGTTTTGACAAAACAATGTAAATGTACCAGCATTACTTTTATTAAACATGTTGGATAAATAACCATTTAGGAAATCGTAATATCAACATCAGCACGGCTGGCCCTTTTTCATTTTTTAAATTTAGCAAGGCAAGTCAGTTACGAACAAAATCTTATTTACAATGACGGCCTACTCCGGCCAATCACTGCCGGATGTGATACAGCCTGGATTCAAACCAGGGACTCTAGCGACGCATCTTGTCCTGAGATGCAGTGCCTTAGACCACTGCGCCACTCGGGAGCCCCAAGGAGAGCTAACATTAATAATATGCATGAACATCTCTCATGACTCAAAGTGGAGGAGTGACTTCATCACTACTTGTTTTTGTAAGAAGTGTTGACATGCTGAATGCACCGAGCTGTCTGTTTAAACTACTAGCACACGGCTCCGACACCCATACATACCCCACAAGACATGCCACCAGAGGTCTCTTCACAGTCCCCAAGTCCAGAACAGACTATGGGAGGCGTACAGTACTACATAGAGCCATGACTAAATGGAACTATTCCACATCAGGTAACTGATGCAAGCAGTAGAATTGTTTATAAAACACAGATAAAAATACACCTTATGGAACAGCGGGGACTGTGAAGAGACACACACAGACACACATACACATGATAAGACACACACTCTACACACACGTACACATGGATGTTGTATTGTAAACATGAGATAGTGGAGTAGTGGCCTGAGGGAACACACTAAATATATTGGTGAAAGTATTAGAAATGTAATGTCATGTAATATTTTATGTTTATGCATTCGGAATAATTTTTGAATGCACTGTAGTGCCTTAATGTTGCTGGCCCCTGGAAGAGTAGATGCTGCCTTGGCAGGAACTAATGAGGATTCTTAATAAATACAAATACAAACAGACTTATTTTTCTAATTATCTAGAGTAGTTAAAAGACATAAAATGTTATGTGGTAACCCTTATTCCCCCCAGCACATCTTTGTCCACAGACAGACTTCCCTAGATCAGGTTCCCAGTCATTATACAAGTGATTTATCTATGTAGGCCAAAGACCTGCATTTACACTGCGTTATAATCTGGTGTGTAGGATACGGGACACACACACACTTAAGCAGATAGGGGGTTCATAAAGTATTGAGCATTGTCTCCATGGTTTTGACTAAGCCCCAATACCATTAAACTAAAGACACACCAGGACTGAATAAGGACATCACCAAAACACAAAATGGCCACTACATAGCTTGTCCTAAATCAACACCCTCCATCTGGTTCAGTAAAGACAGTCTTTTAGCCATCATGTCATTTGCATATTAAAACGATTATTCTAATTTTTGTAGTCTTACTGAAGTAGAACTGACTAAATAATTACAGTGTATGGGATTAAGAAGCAACATTCCCCTTGATGTCAGAGGAAGATTGCTGACTGGTCACAATAATCAGCTCTTAGTTTTTAATCATCCCGAGAAATATGGGAGCATAAATTATTGCTTTTCATGAAAAGTTGTGTTCATGAGCGACCGGTTCACAGAAATCTAATTTCTCTGCATTTTTAAGAAGCTTAGAACACAAAGTTTATTTTTTATCGTTCAGAATTAATATCTTACAACAACTGTCACTTTTCAATGGAGGATTATGATATGTACGGTTTTCTCAGAATTGCATTATGCATTTTAAAACCACTCATTTTTTAAGCTTGAAACCTGACACAAACTTTGCTATTGACAGTAATAGCAAAGACCTGAACATATAACAAATCAAATATACTGTATACAATTAATTACATACTGTATACAGTACCAATGATTGGTTTTGCCTAACAAAAGCCTCAAAAAACTATTGGAGAACTTAAAATGATTTATTAAATAGTCTAAGGGGACTGAATATTATCTCAAGGGACAGCCAAGTAGTGCATTTCTAGGGAATCTGCAATTAATAGAAACTGTGCAATGTTAAGTCATTCTAAGCTGAATGTAAACGTTGGACTAAAAAAAGTTCTCATATATACACATATTAATAAGAGGTGGGAAAAAGGTATACTTTTCTCTTTTGTATCACAGGCAATAGGAATTAGAGCCCTGGGGTTTTACACCTGGAAATTGCTTCCCCACCTTTCTCTGGTGCGCGCACACACTCGCACGCAAGCGCGTACGCACACAAACACACGCACACACGCACATACACACACAGTTTGTGGAGCCAAATCCAGGCCTGATATATCATTATCACAACTTTGGAAGAAAATCCATGCGATCAATAGGTTTGTCAGCTAACCAGCACCGGGGATTGTTTACACGCTGGGAGGCTTGTTGCAGTGCTAGTCAGGCCTATCGAGCTACATGCAAACCACAGACAAAAGTACACACATACGCACACACGCACACACGCACACACGCACACACGCACACACACACACACACACACACACACACACACACACACACACACACACACACACACACACACACACACACACACACACACACACACACACACAC
Organism: Salvelinus fontinalis; assembly: GCF_029448725.1. Classification (NCBI taxonomy): domain Eukaryota; kingdom Metazoa; phylum Chordata; class Actinopteri; order Salmoniformes; family Salmonidae; genus Salvelinus; species Salvelinus fontinalis. The sequence goes on from NC_074689.1 coordinate 20,668,681, forward strand.
ACACACACACACACACACACACACACACACACACGGTCAATATTCCTAAACCCTGCTCTACAATAACTCCCTCATTATCGTCTTCCAGACCAGTCAGCTCCTGATATGGATTGATCACTCAGACACCCCGCTCTACCTCTCTCTCTGCCCTCTCTGCCCTCTCTGTACCCCAACCCTCTCTCTGTCCTCCCCTCTATCCATCTCTCTCCTCTACCCAACTCCCTCTCTCTCTCTGTGTTCATTAGTGTGTGATGGTCAGTCTCTTCACATGCAATTACTGTCCGGTAAACAGGTCAGAGGCTAGAGACTGGACACAGCTGCTGCTACTACACACACACACACACACACACGGACACACAGACACACACGCACCCATGCACGCACACAGACGAGACCAACAAGAACTCATGATTTTACCAATTTGACTTCAGATTCTGACGTTTCTCCAAAAGTCAAATGACATCCAAACATCAAATTCCGAAGTTGTGTTAAGGTTTTTGATAAGGTTAAAACATGAAGTTTAGGCATTCACTAGGAATGGTTAAGGTTTGGGAAAGGTTAAACAAAATTAACTATGGAAAGAGTGTCTATCACTGGGATTGAACACGTGACCTTCAGATCCGGAGTCATGTGGTAAAAAAATTAGTGTCTACCACTGGGATTGACTTGGATCCGGAGTCATGGGATTACTTGTCGGTAATAGTGCTCACTGTTGCCCCTAGTGGTTGGCTTTGAAGGCATATCCCGACGTCCTCAGGACATGGACAGACGTCCAATTTCAAAGTCAATCTTTAGGGGTCTGGCTACAGGGACGTGGCCCTAAGCCTTCAGAGAGTATTGATTGTGTGGGCTGTGACATCTCTAAGCCAGTGTCACCCCTGTGAAAGAAGCCTCCAAATTGAGCAATAATAAAGTGCTGGAAGTTGTAGTGGCTCTCCCCTGGGAGCTGTCCGAGTGGAGGGTGTGTGTGTGTGTGTGCGTGTATGTGTGTGTGAGTGTCCACTAAGGCCCCCCTTGCCTTTTCTTTCCACCCCTCTGACCATCACCCCTACCCCCCTCCATCTAGAGTTAAATTAGTCAGAAGGAAAATGAGTGGGGGAGACCACTGGACATCTGTTACAGCCAGACCCCCTGTATTAAAGCCTGTATTAACACTATACCTGAGTCTGTTCCCTGTGTGATATAACAAGTTGTGTTGTCTTCCATGTCAAATTTGCCTGGGAATTGTGTAATTCACAATTTTTTATGGTGAATATTTGTCAGATGACTTAATTTAACAAACCTCCTTCAGGTGCAGATTCAGTTGATTTCTGTACATTAGTTTCAGATTGACTTCTTCATTTATTTAAAGGGACAGTGTTTCTTAGCTCTGTGGTGTCAGCTCTGTATGTGTGTGTTTCTTAGCTCTGTCGTGTCAGCTCTGTATGTGTGTGTTTCTTAGCTCTGTCGTGTCAGCTCTGTATGTGTGTGTTTCTTAGCTCTGTCGTGTCAGCTCTGTATGTGTGTGTGTTTCTTAGCTCTGTGGTGTCAGCTCTGTATGTGTGTGTGTTTCTTAGCTCTGTGGTGTCAGCTCTGTATGTGTGTGTGTTTCTTAGCTCTGTGGTGTCAGCTCTGTATGTGTGTGTGTTTCTTAGCTCTGTGGTGTCAGCTCTGTATGTGTGTGTGTTTCTTAGCTCTGTGGTGTCAGCTCTGTATGTGTGTGTGTTTCTTAGCTCTGTGGTGTCAGCTCTGTATGTGTGTGTGTTTCTTAGCTCTGTGGTGTCAGCTCTGTATGTGTGTGTGTTTCTTAGCTCTGTGGTGTCAGCTCTGTATGTGTGTGTGTTTCTTAGCTCTGTGGTGTCAGCTCTGTATGTGTGTGTGTTTCTTTGGTTTCTCTCTGATTGCGCTGTCCTCGCCTATCACGGTCCAGTGAACATTTCGACTTCCCCGAAAGATGTCGCCATATCGGAGAGCAACAAGCCCTCTCCGACACTTTGTGTGTGTGTGTGTGTGTGTAGGAGAATCATTCTCCATGTATATTTAATCCATCTCAGAGTGAAGCGTCTCTCCCTCGTTCATTGGATTACACCTTTAAGACCCCACAAGATTAATGACAACGCTAATGCAAGGGGGCTTCTC
>NC_074689.1:20673298-20705798 GCF_029448725.1 Salvelinus fontinalis
CCTAGATACTTACCGTCGCCCCTACACCTATTCCTAGACACTTACCGTCACCCCTACACCTATACCTAGACACTTACCGTCGCCCCTACACCTATGCCTAGACACTTACCGTCGCCCCTACACCTATTCCTAGATACTTACCGTCGCCCCTACACCTATACCTAGACACTTACCGTCGCCCCTACACCTATACCTAGACACTTACTGTTGCCCCTACACCTATACCTAGATAATTACCGTTGCCCCTACACCTATTCCTAGACACTTACCATCGCCCCTTCACCTATACCTAGACACTTACCGTCACCCCTACACCTATACCTAGACACTTACCGTCGCCCCTACACCTATGCCTAGACACTTACCGTCGCCCCTACACCTATACCTAGAAACTTACCGTCGCCCCTACACCTATCCCTAGACATTTACCGTCGCCCCTACACCTATACCTAGACACTTACCGTCGCCCCTACACCTATACCTAGACACTCACCATCACCCCTACACTTATAGACACTTACCGTCGCCCCTACACCTATACCTAGACACTTACCGTCACCCCTACACCTAGACACTTACCGTCGCCCCTACACCTATACCTAGACACTTACCGTTGCCCCTACACCTAACCTAGACACTTACCGTTGCCCCTACACCTATACCTAGACACTTATTGTCGCCCCTACACCTAGATACTTAACGTCGCCCCTACACCTATACCTAGACACTTACCGTTGCCCCTACACCTAACCTAGACACTTACCGTCGCCCCTACACCTATACTTAGACACTTACCGTCGCCCCTACACCTATACCTAGACACTTACCGTCGCCCCTACACCTATACCTAGACACTTACCGTCGCCCCTACACCTATACCTAGACACCTACCGTCGCCCCTACACCTATACCTAGACACTTACCGTCACCCCTACATCTATCCCTAGATACTTACCGCCGCCCCTACACCTATACCTAGACACTTACCGTCGCTCATACACCTATACCTAGACACTTACCGTCACCCCTACACCTATCCCTAGATACTTACCGTCGCCCCTACACTTATACCTAGACACTTACCGTCGCCCCTACACCTAGACACTTACCGTCGCCCCTACACCTATATCTAGATACTTACCGTCGCACCTACACCTATACCTAGACACTTACCGTCACCCCTACACCTATCCCTAGATACTTACCGTCGCCCCTACACCTATACCTAGATACTTACCGTCGCCCCTACACCTATCCCTAGATACTTACCGTCGCCCCTGCACCTATCCTTAGATACATACCGCCACCCCTACACCTATCCCTAGACACTTACCGTCGCCCCTACATCTATCCCTAGATACTTACCGTTGCCCCTACACCTGTACCTAGACACTTACCATCGCCCCTACACTTATACCTAGATACTTACCGTCGCCCCTACACTTATACCTAGATACTTACCGTCACCCCTACACCTATTCCTAGATACTTACCGTCGCCCCTACACTTATACCTAGATACTTACCGTCGCCCCTACACCTGTACCTAGACACTTACCATCGCCCCTACACTTATACCTAGATACTTACCGTCGCCCCTACACCTATCCCTAGACACTTACCGTCGCCCCTACACCTATCCCTAGACACTTACCGTCGCCCCTACACCTGTACCTAGACACTTACCGTCACCCCCACACTTATACCTAGATACTTACCGTCGCCCCTACACTTATACCTAGACACTTACCGTCGCCCCTACACCTATCCCTAGACACTTACCGTCGCCCCTACACCTATCCCTAGACACTTACCGTCGCCCCTACACCTATCCCTAGACACTTACCATCGCCCCTACACCTATCCCTAGACACTTACCATCGCCCCTACACCTATCCCTAGACACTTACCGTCGCCCCTACACCTATCCCTAGATACTTACCGTCGCCCCTACACTTATACCTAGATACTTACCGTCGCCCCTACACCTATCCCTAGACATTTACCGTCGCCCCTACACCTATCCCTAGACACTTACCGTCGCCCCTACACCTATCCCTAGACACTTACCGTCGCCCCTACACCTATCCCTAGACACTTACCGTCGCCACTGCACTTGTACTTGGACACTGTCTAAAGGTGGGTCCATGTTTCGTGCTTTAAGTCACACACACACACACACACACACACACACACACACACACACACACACACACACACACACACACACACACACACACACACACACACACACACACACACACACACACACACACACACACACATACTCTAAACATCCTCACTGAGGTAACATTTATGGCAGGGCCTGTGTGTGTGTGTGTGTGTGTGTGCGTGCGCGTGTGTGTGTGTGTGTGTGTGTGTGTGTGTGTGTGTGTGTGTGTGTGTGTGTGTGTGTGTGTGTGTGTGTGTGTGTGTGTGTGTGTGTGTGTGTGTGTGTGTGTGTGTGTGTGTCTGTGTGTGTCTGTGTCTGTGTCTGTGTCTGTGTCTGTGTGTGTGATTACTGCTATCATTACCCTGGTCAATACCCACATGTCCACATATCGATCAAGGCATCGATGAGGCAACCTGTGGTGTGAGTGTGAGTGTGAGTGTGAGTGTGAGTGTGTGTGTGTGTGTGTGTGTGTGTGTGTGTGTGTGTGTGTGTGTGTGTGTGTGTGTGTGTGTGTGTGTGTGTGTGTGTGTGTGTTGGGATATGGATCTGTTTAGGCTTTCGCTCAGTACTTAGACCACACGTGGAGCTCAGCTAAAGATCAGATCCATGGCTGTTTTACTCTAGCAGCTCTGACTTAAGAGCAGGCCCTGGAATCCATACGTCACTGTATCTACCATAGTTGCATAAAATGCATAAAGTTCTGGCGATAATGTCCAATAGGTGTGTAGTCACTGACTCCATGTTGGTCTGCTGTACAGTGGTGTATGGTGAAAACTGTCTACATTTGTGATGAGTTCTTTCATGCTGGTGAAGACTATGTCACTGTCACTCTGTAGGCGTACAGTGGCTCGAGGCTATGATACAGGCCCTGCAGACACTCAGAGCAGGGGAAACATGCAGCAAGTAAATACTGTTAATTGCTTTATTGACAGATAGAGTGGTCGTCTTACTTTCTAATGCGGACTGAGTCATTTGTCCTTTAGGCTTGTGAATGCCCCTTGAGAAACATCTTCAGAAGCATTTCAACAAGCTCTTGTTCCTACCCACTGCTCGCATGTCGAAGGAAGCGTTAGTGTTCTATTGTATTTCAACAGCGTGTTCATGGAGATTCTCAACACCACAAGATTGACTAAAGTCAGACTATAGCTTGTGTGTTTGAATATGAACTGCTGTGCCAAGCCTAGAGGCCTCAATTCTTCCCTTCCCGTCCACAAATTCTGACACCCCTCCCCATCCCCTGGGGGTATCCTGAGTTCCCTCATTACTGTTGCTATGGAAACCCCTCAACAGTTTTACAGCGCCCCAACAATCCCCCATCACCCCCCTCCCTTCCCTTCCCTTCCTTCCTCCCCAAACACACAAATGACATGGGGACAAAGTCAAAATCACAGCAGCACCCAAGGCAGATGACTCCCAATGTTTTCTGAAATGGCTCAGAAGGCAATCACAGCCTGCCCCATACTTTGAAGTGAAGACCTACTCCCTCCTCCCCTCACAAACACACATGTACACATGCTTATTTTCTCCCCTTTCCAAATTGGGAAACTTGATTTCCATGACAGGGGTATATCTTGGACATGATTCCCGTACTAAATCAGTTATCATCTAATTAAACATGACATATTGATCTCAGGCCTCATTTTACTCTTCATGTTTCCCTTTGAAAGACTGCATGTTTTCATGTGTTGGAACACACACACCTTTCACGCACGCACGCACACACACACACACACGCACACACACACACACACACACACACACACACACACACACACACACACACACACACACACACACACACACACACACACACACACACACACACACACACACACACACACACACACACACACACACACACACACACACACACACACACACACACACACACACACACACACACACACACACACACACACACACACACACACACACTCTCTCTCTCTCTTGATCAGTTGTCCCTAGCCCCCTCTCCCCACTGTGATGTTTTAATCATGATGAGGTTTGTTTGTAATTATAAACTGTCTGAGACACCCATTTCAAAGCTGCGTAATGAGATTCAGGCCTATGGGTATCCTCTGCAGCTTTTCAAAACGAAACCCTGTGTTTGCATCTGTGTGTGTGCCTCCCCTCCACTCCTGCTACATCAAACGGAAGCCCTTTCTTTTTGAGGTGTCCGTGGTGCATTTGCACATATCCTTAAGGTCTTTGTGTCCCAATACCAAGGTCAAGATACCTTTATGGTCTTTGTGTCCCAATACCAAGGTCAAGGTACCTTTATGGTCTTTGGGTCCCAATACCAAGGTCAAGGTACCTTTATGGTCTTTGTGTCCCAATACCAAGGTCAAGATACCTTTATGGTCTTTGTGTCCCAATACCAAGGTCAAGGTACCTTTATGGTCTTTGTGTCCCAATACCAAGGTCAAGATACCTTTATGGTCTTTGTGTCCCAATACCAAGGTCAAGGCTAGACACTAACTGTTGGTGGGTGCCATGTAGCGAGCTCTTTGTTGTTTCACCCTTACAAACCTACAGCATGTAGAGTATAACAGCTGGCTTTTGAAAGGTGAATGTCAGTCTCCCGGACGCTAGTGGACAGTCAAGGGTTAAAAGATAACTTTTCGCCGTTACCCACGTAATATATCATCTAGAATCCGGTATTATGCTGTTGACAGAGCCTTCTCTCTAGGAGATGGAAATTCAGTCAAAGACTATAATGATAATATTGCTCTGTACTCAACTGTACATGCGTCATTATCAACTTCATCAACTGAATGAGGGGGCAAATTTAACTTCTGTGTATTAAGACTGAGACATTAAGCTTCAATCCTTCTGATCAGTAAGTATAGAGGGTTTAAAGTATGATCATTTCTCATAATGGTTGGCTAGCTGGCAATCTCTTTCCATCCAATTATTTGACATGGCCATCCACCTAACAGTAGACTACCAAACCAAATCTGCCCTCATCATTCAATATCAAAGCAAATTAAATTAAATGGATCTTAAAATTCAAACGGAGCGGGGAAATCCCTCCCAGTTTGTCCTATTCCTTGTTATTGTTGTTTTTTAAAGATCTCAGGGCAGATATACAAGCTTTCACTAATTACATTGCCTGAGCTTTTAATTCACAGAACACGTCCTCTCTCTCTTAGTACTTTATTTCATATCAGTAAAATTTGATTGAAAAGAGAGACTTAAGTAATATCACTGAGTGCTGCCAGGACTTCCTCCTCCTTTCTGATCTAATCACGGTTCATCTTAATCCTCTCCATTTTGTGTCAGCAATGGACAGTTTCCTGGGGGGTCATTCATCTGGTTTGGCGAAATGAGAAACCGTCAAGGTTAGTTGATAGCTCTCCTCTTCAGAAGCAGTCACCATAAATCTGGTGGAATCTGTTATTCATATCAGACTGGTACTGTTGTCTGTGCTCCTGAACTAGGGCAACGTCAGCCATTTTGTGAAATACGCAGTGGGAATTTTACGGACATGAGATGCATTTATTGTGGATTATGAAAGGCCATTGGTGATCATACAGTGCCTTCGGAAAGTATTAAGACCCCTTAACCTTTTCCACATTTTGTTACATCACAGCCTTATTCTAAAATGAATAACAACATTTTAAAAACTCATCAATCTACACACAATACCCCATAATGACAAAGCGAAAACAGGTTTTTAGAAATGTTTTCAAATGTATATACATTTATAAAAGAAATACCTTATTTACATAAGTATTCAGACCCTTTGCTATGAGACTCAAAATTGAGCTCAGGTGCATCCTGTTTCCATTGATCATCCTTGAGATGTTTCTACAACTTGATTGGAGTCCACCTGTAGTAAATGTAATTGATTGAACATGATTTAGAAAGGCACACACCTGTCTATATGTGTGTGTGTGTGTGTAACCTTTATTGAGCGGATTGTGTCGAGGCACAGATCTGGGGCAGGGTACCAAAAACATTCTGCAGCTTTGATGGTCCCCAAGAACACAGTGGCTTCCATTATTCTTGAATGGAAGAAGTTTAGAACCACAAAGACTCTTCCTAGAGCTGGCCGCCCGGCCAAACTGAGCAATCTGGGGAGAAGGGCCTTGGTCATGGAGGTGACCAAGAACCCGATGGTCACTTTGTTAGAGCTCTAAAGTTCCTCTGTGGAGATTGGAGAACCTTCCAGAAGGACAAACATCTCTGCAGCACTCCATCAAACATGGCCAGACGGAAGCCACTCCTCAGTAAAAGGCACATGATAGCCCACTTGGAGTTTGCCAAAAGGCATCTAAAGACTCTCAGACCATGAGAAACAAAGTTCTCTGGTCTGATAAAACCAAGATTGAACTATTTGACTTGAATGCCAAGCATCACGTCTGGAGGAAACCTGGCACCATCCCTACGGTGAAGCATGGTGGTGGCAGAATCATGTGGTGGGGATGTTTTTCAGCGGCAGGGACTGAGAGACAAGTCAGGATCGAGAGAAAGATGAACAAAGCAAAGTACAGAGAGATCCTTGATGAAAACCTGCTCCAGAGCGCTCCGGACCCCAGACTGGGGCGAAAGTTCACCTTCCAACATGACGACTCTGAGCACACAGCTAAGACAACTCAAGAGTGGCTTCGGGACAAGTCTCTGAAAGTTCTTGAGTGGCCCAGCCAGAGCCCAGACTTGAACTCGATCGAACATCTCTGGAGAGACCTGAAAATAGCTGAGCAGCGACGCTCCCCATCCAACCTGACAGAGATTGAGGGGATCTGCAGAGAAGAATGTGAGAAACTCCCGAAATACAGGTGTGCCAAGCATGTAGCGTCATACCCAAGAAGACTCGAGGCTGTAATCGCTGCCAAAGGTGCTTCAACAAAGTACTGAGTAAAGGGTCTGAATACTTATGTACATGTGATATTTCTGTTTTTTATTTTTAAGAAATTAGAAAAAAAATTGAAAAATCTGTTTTTGCTTTGTCATTTTTTAAATTGAACCTTTGTTGAACAAGTCAGTTAAGAACACATTGTTATTTACAACAGCGGGTAAACTGCCTTGTTCAGAACGACAAATTTATACCATGTCAGCTCTGGGATTCGATCTAGCAACCTTTCGGTTACCGGCCCAACGCTCCAACCAGTAGTCTACCAGTAGTCTACCTGCCGTCATTATGGGGTATTGTGTGTAGATTCATGAGCTAAAAAAAACGATTTAATCAATTTTAGAATAAGGCTGTAACCTAACAAAATTTGGAAAAAGTCAAGGGGCCTGAATACTTCCCGAATGATTTGCAGCTAGACTATAACTATGAGGTCAGTTTGGGTGTCTAGGAGTCCTGTGTCAAATACATAGTTGTGTCATTCAAATGCTGAGATTAGCTTGCAATAAAACCAAAGGAAAAGATCCCAAAAGTTGAAACTTCCCTGAGCATGCAAGCTCAATCAAGCACACCTCAGAAGTATTTTAAAGAAAACAAGTTGAAGTTTGTTGATAACGGGTACTATTCTATTAAATGTTGTCGGTATTTTTGTTTCTGAAGAAAATAGATAACTTATTTGAAGAAGAGAGAAGAGAGAAGAGGTTAATAACAGGCAGTGTAGTAGATGATCAGTAGTTTCTGTTTCCCATTCCTATGAACCACTAAACCCCAAGCAAGGCCCTGCTTCACTTGAGTTACCAACTTACTACATGAATTATGAAACACAGCATTTTCAGAACACAACCTTGTACTTGTAGATTTTTTCTAAAGACCATGAAGGTAAAATGAAATAAATATATATTTTCTGTCAAGGGGGGGGGGCAGTCAGAGAACTTGAAGGTGCCATCTGTAGAATAATATCCATTCACAGATAAACACAGGGCCGGGGGTAGGTAGGGTAGCATCAGTAAACATGATTGACTGACAGACTTGATAGTCATAAAGTATTCTTCTCCCTGAATGAGCTCATATCAAAGGGAATGTGTGTGTTCCAAGCCCCTTGTAGCCCCGAGCTGTGAATCAAACATTCAAAACAACGTGTTGGTCTTAAAGATATTCCTTTCATTTCAATGCTTAGCTAGAACAAAAGGGGAGGAGGACAAATGAAGGTGAAAAAAAACAGATATGTTCTGTATGTAACACTTCTTCCAGCTATCTCTATTTTCCATCAGTAAAAATATCATGTATACAGTATATATAATAATAATAATAATAATAAAAATAATATACCACCTGGGGTTTAGTTCAGCCCACTAAAATAAGTTTTATTTTGAAAATGAAAAGCAATTTTCCTTGGGTTCTTATAATCCTTGGTAATAGTCAACCATGATTTTTTAATCTTTAGATGCATTTTAAATCCATGCTGTAATGTCTTAACTCTCAGACAAGGTCAAATATCTTAGCAAATAAGGCTTAAGCTTTGTTTTATATGAAAGAATTACATGATTAATACTGAAGAATTAATCACGTACTCTTCAGATCTCCCCAGATTGGGTTTGTGCTAAGGATTAGTATGGCCTAGATTTTCACGTTGCATTTACACTGACATGGTGGTTTGTTGAGAAAAGTACTGCTAAATAGAATCTTTTAACTCCTTAGTGGAATACACAGCTTGATTGCTCCAGTTATGTTATATCTTTAACCACAGTACATATACAGTAAATATGCACAGTATATGTACGGTATATAATGTGCCTTCAGAAAGTATTCACACCCCTTGACTATTTCGGTAACACTTCATTTGAAGGGGTGCTTATTACAGTGTAGTTACAGTGTAACGAGCATTTCAGTTGATTGTCATAACTCATAGTTACACTGTAATAACATGTATCTGGTGGGAGTTGCAGTCTGTAATTACAGCGGTGTAACAACGAATGCTTGTTACCATGCTTGTTACCATGCTTGTTACCATGCTTGTTACCATGCTTGTTACCATGCTTGTTACAAACGGGAATGTTTCCACTAAATTCACCAATGTAGTGTTTCGATCTTCTCAGCTACTTCCGATTCAGTGATAACTATCACAATGTTGCAATCTCTTGTGGACAGATTTGCTTGGTGTCCAGAGATTACATAGGCTCTAATTACCGACCCGTGAACGCACGCTTCAAAAATTCCACTCAGTGTTGTGGCTAGCACTTGCCCCCCAAAAGTATACCGTCTGGGTTAACTTGGCTGAGTTTACAAAAACAGATAAGATGTAGGTCAACCTCAGTGAATGGGGTCTACCATGCAGGTGTCATCCTCAAGTGGGAGGATAAACACACAAGTACACCACAGATTACATACATAAATACAATGCAATTACTAGGCTTAACACAGGATTTAGCTAGTTAAAGTTAAGTATAACTTGAGTGGTACTTACTTGTAATCAATGTGTATAGTACATTACTATCCTGACAACCTGGCCCTAATTTTAAGGTTTCCGGAAGCACCATCCAAGTGGAAGGCTAAGCACACCTGTACACCACAGAGTACATGTAATATCTGCATAATTACAATGTAATTACTAGGTGTTACAAAGGATTAAGCTAGTTAAAGTGAAGCGTATCTTGAGGGGTGCTTACAGTACTTGTAATTATTGTGTACCTACAAAGTATGTTACTCATTCTTACAATCGAATCGTCAGCTAACCCACCACATAGTACATAGCTGTCATATCTGTACAAGTAGAAAATCTTTTTCGCTTGTTGTAACACAGGATTTAGCTATTTAAAGTGTAACTTTAAAGTTACGTATGAGTAATTTCTATGTAATTACTTACTACTTATTACGAAGTCAAAATGCCTACAAACAAAAGATGAGCTTCTCCTTTCGTGAAATTCATTGCCACGTAAAAAAACCTTACATTTCTTGGACAATTAAAATTATTTTTATTGTTAGATTAATCATTTGATCAATTAGATTAAACAAAGATATATACCTACTAATTAACATAAAAATAACTATTCTAGTGGTGGTGAGTAGTCGTCTGTCACGGCTGTTGAAGGAACTGGACCAAGGTGCAGCGTGCTGAGCGTACATGTTCTCTATATTTGATAAAAATGACGCCGAACAAAACAACAAACACTACAAAAACAAACCGTGAAGCTACAGGCTATGTGCCCTAAACAAAGTCAACTTCCCACAAACACAGGTGGAAAAAAGAGCTACCTAAGTATGGTTCCCAATCAGAGACAACGATAGACAGCTGTCCCTGATTGAGAACCATACCCTGCCAAAACATAGAAATAGAAAATCATAGAAACACAAAACATAGAATGCCCACTCCAACTCCAACTCAAATGTAAATGTAATTTCTATTGTTTAGACTTGCTACCTAGCTAGTTGTTGTGTTATCCAGCTAGAAATAATAGTTCTTGCTAACACTAATATTTTATCCCCAAAAAATTCAAGATGGCGTAGCAGTAGGACATGTGTGTTTGTCTTTGTCTTATCCCGTGTCGTATCCCGTGTAAATAGCCAGTCTTTTTCGTATGTATCTTAATCTCTCTTTCTATCTATGAACTAAATATACTTTCCTGCAACCCGCCCCACCCAATGTGGTACGGATCTGATATTTGTATTCCTTATAACTGGAACCTCCGTCAGGAGCTAGCTAGCTAACTAGCTACTAGTCTTTGTAAGCCACGGCTAGCGGTCTTCACCTTTTTCTGGGTCACCAGCCAGCCAGCCTTAGCTCGGACAACACCTGCCTGTCTGCACAGCTCGATATCAACCCAGAGCATATCGGACTGCTTCTCTCTACCACGTCATCGAATTCCTGCCGCTCTGGATCATTACACCGGATCATCGCAGCTAGCTATCTGCAAATGAGTGGCTACTGTTTGCTAATGACTCTGTCCCGAAGAAAGCACCAGCTAGCCTCGAGCTAGGCCCATATACCAGCAAATTATAGGGCAACAATACCTCCTTTGCCAATTGGCCTGGACCATTTATTGTCGACACGGAGCCCAGCCGATCTATTATGACTGGACTGCCGACGTGATCGCCCGATGTGGTCTGTTACGATGTCGCCGAAGAATCATCTACTAGCCCCGGCCCGCCAGCTTTTCTGAATGCTGTGTCCGCTGCTCGCCTAGCATAGTAGTGACTACCGAATGGCACCCTGACTCACCTCTTTTGACCCTATGACCACTCGGCTACACAGAGGATGCCCCCTGGACTGTTTCAATAACACGATACCTTATTTTGTTTACCTGTCGGCCGCAGCCTCGAACTCAGGTCCTGTATGTACCTAACTGACCCGCTCTGCCCATTCATCGCCATTTACCCGTTGTTGTCTTAGCTCTCCTGGTCAACACCTGTGTTTGCTTTATGCCTCTCTCTAATGTCAATATGCCTTGTCTACTGTTGTCTTGGCTAGTTCTTACTGTTCTATTTCACTGTAGAGCCCTCAGTCCCGCTCACAATGCCTGAGATAGCTATTTTGTCCCACCCCACACACATGCGGAGACCTCACCTGGCTTAACTGGTGCCTCCAGAGACGAAACCTCTCTCATTGTCACTCAACGCCTAGGTTTACCTCCACTGTACTCACATCCTACCATTTCATTGTCTGTACATTATGCCCTGAATCTATTGTAGCACGCCCAGAAATCTGCTCCTTTTATTCTCTGACCCCAACGCACTAGACGACCAGTTATTATAGCCTTTAGCCGTACCCTTATCCTACTCCTTCTCTGTTCTTCTGGCGAAGTAAAGGTTAACCCAGGCCCTGTAGCCCACAGTTCCACTCCTATTCCCCAGGCGCTATCTTTTGTTGACTTCTGTAACCGTAAAAGCCTTGGTTTCATGCATGTTAACATCAGAAGCCTCCTCCCTAAGTTTTTTATTCACTGCTTTAGCACACTCCACCAACCCTGATGTCCTAGCCGTGTCTGAATCCTGGCTTCGGAAGGCCACCAAAAAGTCTTACATTTCCATCCCCAACTACAACATTTTCCGCTAAGATAGAACTGCCAAAGGGGGTGGAGTTGCAATCTACTGCAGAGATAGTCTGCAGAGTTTGATCATGTTATCCAGGTCTATGCCCAAACAGTTTGAGCTTCTACTTTTAAAAATCCACCTTTCCAGATATAAGTATCTCGCTGTTGACGCCTGTTATAGACCCCCCTCAGCCCCCAGCTGTGCCTTGGACACCATATGTGAATTAATTGCCCCGCATTTATCTTCAGAGTTTGTACTGTTAGGTGACCTAAACTGGGATATGCTTAACACCCCTGCCGTCCTAAAATCTAAGCTAGATGCCCTCAATCTCACACAAATTATCAAGGAACCTACCAGGTACAACCCTAAATCCGTAAACACGGGCACCCTCATAGACATCATCCTGACCAACCTGCCCTCTAAACACACCTCTGTTGTCTTCAACCAGGATGTCACCGATCCGTAATGGGTCCGCGGTCAAACGACCACCCCTCATCACTGTCAAACGCTCCCTAAAACACTTCAGCAAGCAGGCCTTTCTAATCGACCTGGCCCGGGTATCCTGAAAGGATATTGACCTCATTCCATCAGTAGAGGATGCCTGGTTATACTTTAAAAGTGCTTTCCTCACCATCTTAAATAAGCATACCCCATTCAAAAAATGTAGAGCTAAGAACAGATATAGCCCTTGGTTCATTCCAGGCTTGACTGCCCTTGAGCAGCACAAAAACATCCTGTGGTGTATTGCATTAGCATCGAATAGCCCCTGTGATATGCAACTTTTCAGGGAAGTTAGGAACCAATATACACAGGCAGTTAGGAAAGCAAAGGATAGCTTTTTCAAACAGAAATTTGCATCCTGTAGCACAAACTCCAAAATGTTCTGGGATACTGTAAAATCCATGGAGAATATGAGCACCTCCTCCCAGCTGCCCACTGCACTGAGGCTAGGAAACACTGTCACCACCGATAAATCTACAATAATTGAGAATTTCAATAAGCATTTTTCTACGGCTGGCAATGCTTTCCACCTGGCTACCCCTACCCCGGTCAACAGCTCTGCACCCCCCACAGCAACTTTCCCAAGCCTCCCCCATTTCTCCTTTACCCAAATCCAGATAGCTGATGTTCTGAAAAAGCGGCAAAATCTGGACCCCTACAAATCAGCCGGGCTAAACAATCTGAACCCTCTCTTTCTAAAATTAGCCGCCGCAATTGTTGCAACCCCTATCACTAGCCTGTTCAACCTCTATTTCGTATCGTCTGAGATCCCTAAAGATTGGAAAGCTGCTCTCGGTCATCCCCCTCTTCAAAGGGGGTGACACTCTAGACCTAAACTGTTACAGACCTATATCTATCCTACCCTGCCTTTCTAAAATCTTCGAAAGCAAAGTTAAGAAACAGATCATCGACCTGTTATAGACTGTACGTTTGTTTATCCCATGTGTAACTCTGTGTTGTTTGTGTTGCACTGCTTTGCTTTATCTTGGCCAGGTCGCAGTTGTAAATGAGAACGTGTTCTCAATTGGCCTACCTGGTTAAATAAAGGTGAAATATATATTTTTTAAATAAATCCTGTTTTTTACAACGGGCCGCCCCCAGGTGTTAAGGATAGGTAACAACACATCCGCCACACTGATCCTCAACACAGAGACCCCTCAGGGGTTTATGCTCAGTCCCGTCCTGTACTCCCTGTTCACTCATGACTGCACGGCCAGGCACGACTCCAACACCATCATTAAGTTTGCCGATGACACAACAGTGGTAGGCCTGATCACCGACAACGACAAGACAGCCTATGGGGAGGAGGTCAGAGACCTGGCCGTATGGTGCCAGGACATCAACCTCTCCCTCAACGTGATCAAGACAAAGGAGATGATTGTGGACTACAGGAAAAGGAGGACCGAGCACACCCATTCTCGTCAATGGGGCTGTAGTGGTGCAGGTTTGATTGCTTCAAGTTCCTTGTTGTCCACATCACCAACAAACTAACATGGTCTAAGCACACCAAGACAGTCGTAAAGAGGACACAACAAAACCTATTCCCCCTCAGGAGACTGAAAAGATTTGGCATGGGTCCTCAGATCCTCAAAAGGTTCTACAGCTGCACCATCGAGAGCATCCTGACTGTTTGCATCACTGCCTGGTATGGCAACTGCTCGGCTTCCGACCGCAAGGCACTACAGAGGGTAGTGCGTACGGCCCAGTACATCACCGTGGCCAAGTTTCCTGGCATCCAGGACCTCTATACCAGGCGGTGTCAGAGGAAGGCCCTAAAAATTGTCTAAGACTCCAGCCACCCTAGTCATAGACTGTTCTCTCTGCTACCGCACAGCAAGCGGTACCGGAGCGCCAAATCCAGGTCCAAAGGCTTCTAAACAGCTTCTACCCCCAAGCTGTAAGACTCCTGAACATCTAATCAAATAGGCTACCCAGACTATTTGCATCCCCCCCTTTTACACCGCTGCTACTCTCTGTTATTATCTATGCATAGTCACTTTAACACCTCTTCCTACAGTACATGTATATATTACCTCAATTACCCCGAATAACCGGTGCCCCCGCACATTGACTCTGTACCGGCACCCCATGTATATAGTCTCGCTATTGTTATTTTACTGCTGCTGTTTAATTATTTGTTACTTTTATTTCTTATTTGTATTTTTTGAACTGCATTGTTGGTTAGGTGCTTGTAAGTAAGCATTTCACTGTAAGGTCTACACCTGTATTCGGCGCATGTGACTAATACAATTTGTTAAGATGCACTCAGCATCTAGCAATGCAATAGAAACGTGTACCATTACTATATCCAACCCAACTCCATATGATGCCACTATCATGTATCCTATGTACCATTACTATATCCAACCCAACTCCATATAATGCCACTATCTTGTATCCTATGTACCATTACTATATCCAACCCAACTCCATGTGTTGCCACTATCTTGTATCCTAGTATTTTACAAACTTTCTGACCCGCGACACCCAAAAAGGAGGGGTACAAAACTTGCGACCTTCCTCTCACGCACATGCACACACAATCACTGCGCAAATGTAGCCTGTCAGTACAGCCATAAACGGTGATGCATTTTCGAAACGCAAGATAGGCTACAGAAATAAACTGCGTTTTACACTGGCATTTGGAGTCATTCATGTTAGCAGCCAATATCAACTAGGGATGTATAATGTCACTTCTCTGTAGTCCAGAGCAAGCAAATTCATACGGCTTATTGTAACAGGATAGGATGGAAAAGCATGTTCTGTCTGCACAGTGGCCATCACTTTGGAGGGCAGCATGCCAGCAGAGTGCTCATTGCCAGCCGGGTAGCCCTGTTCTTCCTCACAAATATCTTAATGAATTTGCCAGAATATGTTTGCTAAACTGTATTTTATAGGTATGATAAACGTAGGCCTACTCTGTTTTTGTCAGGCAAAACTGGAAGAAAACTGGGCCTCCCGAGTGGCGCAGCAGTCTAAGGCATTGCATCACAGTTCTTGTGGCATCACTACAGACCCGGCTTCGATCCCAGGCTGTGTCACAGCTGGCCGTAAACCGTGAGGCGGTGCACAACTGGCCCTGCGTCATCCGGATTAGGGGAGGGTTTGGCTGGCCGGGATTTCCTTGTCCCATCGTGCTCTAGCGACTCCTTGTGGCGGGCTGGGTGCCAGCAAACTGACTTGGTCGCCAACTGAACAGTGTTTCCTCCGACACATTGGTTCGGCTGGTTTCCGGGTTAAGTGAACAGAGTATCAAGAAGCAGTGTGGGTCGTGTTTTGGAAGAGGATGCATGGCTCTCAACCTTTGTCTCTCCCGAGTCTGTACGGGAGTTGCAGCAATGGGACAAGACTGTAACCACCAATTGGATATCATGAAAAAGGGGGTAAAAAACTAACTTTTGGGGGAAATTATACCACCACCAAAAAGCCCACTTTGGAGGGTGGAAGGCCAAATGGGCACACATGTATGCTCTGCACAGGAAGAGCCCTATCTGTGCACGCTTGCTGACAGTGGTGCACGATTTCCTGCAGTATGTCTGTTCAATACTGGACCAGATAATCAGCTTCACCCTCACTCTTCCATGTTTATGTTCACCCAAAAGGGCATTCCTTCTTCATGTCGACTTTGTGTGTGTGTCTGTGTGTGAGTGTCCCCGTGTGCTCCTGTGTGCAATGTGCATACATGTGTGTGAGTGTATGTGTGGGGGTGTGTGTGCATGTCTGCATGTGCGTCTTTCGTTTTTCTCTTGCTCTGCTTGTCAAAACAAACTGTGCTTTATAATTCATGTGATTTACGATGTATCAGAAGAATAAAGTATAGCTCCTCTCAGCTAGCCATGTAGACTCTCACTACTGATACAGTTCAACAAGATGTAGGCCTAGATGTATTAGAGGATTTCATTCACAAACCAACTCATGTTTTATGCACAATACATCTAAAAGAACTGGGAAGTTTTGTCACTATCACCCTCCAGCTGTCAATGGTCAGTATTGATATGTGATGATAAGTTTGATTGTAAATTGCTGGTATATGATACAAATACACTACATGCATATGAATGATTGTGAACTTTAACTATACTGAAGACACGCGAAGGCTCTTCTTTTTTACTGATGTTACTGTAACCTATGCCTCTTATATGTCATGAGAATAGTGATATTATTATTCATGGTAAATCAGATTATTATCATTTAGCAAAAAATGCCATACAGTCATCACATTTATGTTTATCCTATATGATTATGTTTCATTACAGCCCAATTCCCTCAGCCTGTTTCCAAGTCTTCTGACTTTGCCATTGCAGTGTCGGTCCATATGGTCACGTGTTGTAATGTTGAGTACTGTGCCTTTTACTGCAGACTGCAGATGTAAGGTTCTGTATTTATTTTCTTAGTCAACATTGTGTTCTGTTTCGTTGTGCTCTTGAACGTAGCCCTGTCTTTCATTTCCATCGTATCAACCCTGTCTCGTACCGCCTCCAGTTACCCGGTCAGTATAACATCTCCTCGTCCTTCCACGTGTCTCTGTTAAAACCAGTCACCTACAGTCCTCTTCATCCTCCAGTCTCAACCCGCAGTGCGCCCCCACCGTTGGACGTCGGAGGAGAATCTGCCTACGCCATACGGGACATTCTTGATTCCAAACGCCTGAGAGGTCGCATCCACTATCTAGTGGACTGGGAAGGTTATGGGCCTGAAGACCGGTCCTGGGTCCCCAACCAGGACATCCTCGACACAGAGATGATTCAGGCATTTCACTGTAACTGTCCGGATCGTCTAGCTCCCCGACTTCGGGGTCGACTCCTGAACAGACCCACTGGACATCAGTCTCGACGCAGAATGTCGGGTCAGTCCACGACCTTGTCGAACCAGAGGCCGCCTCTGCTCCCCCACTCCACCCTCCGGTGCCGTTGGGTCGTCAGGAGCCTCCCTTTTGGGGGGGGCCAGTTTACCTACCTGTGTATGACCATTAGCTGCCTGTGACCACGATTATGCGAAGGCGAAATTAACACCTTTTTCTCCCTGAGTATTCACTACAGAAATGAATAAAAATGAAAGACAGGGCTATGTTCAAGAACACAACGAAACAGAACACAATGTTGACTAAGAAAATATATACAGAACCTTACAGCAGACCTGCAGACCTCTGTGGCTTGTATTAGTCCAAGTATTCCCAAATAGGGGTACGCACAATGCCGTCGGTGGCACGCCAAATAAAAATGTGATTTTTTCCTTCACATTTTAAAACAGTCCATTTATATTTTCCAACAGGGCTATACATTTGGGTGAGGTTTTTTTCTCGCCTGAGTAGCCCCGTTTTACTGACAAAAATAAAATGACTCCATCTAGTGTTCAGCGAAATAACAACACAATGTCAAATACAGGTAGCCTAGTCAAATAATTAACATCCAATCACATTAACCGTTACTCTCTTGTGGGAATTCCACAAGAGAGTATGTAGCCAAACGTAGCTGCTGCTCATGTTGGTATCTGTACTGATGGTGCAAAATCCATGACAGGGAGACACAATGGAGTGGTAACGTGCGTGCAAGCAGTTGCTGCCGACAACACTTGGGTACACTGCAGCATCCACCAAGAGGCTCTTGCTGCTAAGGGAATGCCTGACAGCTTGAAAGACGTTTTGGACACTACAGTGAAAATGGTTAACTTTGTTAAAGCAAGGCCCCTGAACTGTCGTGTATTTTCTGCATCTGCAATGATATGGGCAGGGACCATGTAACACTTTTACAACATACAGAAGTGTGCTGGTTATCAAGGGGAAAAGTATTGACACGTTTATTTGAATTGAGAGACGAGTTTAAAGTTTTCTTTACTGACCATCATTTTCACTTGTCTGACCGCTTGCATGATGAAGAGTTTCTCACACGACTGGCCTATCTGGGTGATGTTTTTTCTTGCCTGAATGATCTGAATCTAGGATTACAGGGACTCTCCACAACTATATTCAATGTGTGGGACAAAATTGAGGCTATGATTAAGAAGTTGGAGCACTTCTCTGTCTGCATTAACAAGGACAACACACAGGTCTTTCCATCATTGTATGATTTTTTTGTGTGCAAATGAACTCAAGCTTACAGACACCCGAGTGAGTTTGGTGCACAATTACGCAGGTACTTTCCCAAAACGGATGACACAAACAACTGGATTCATTATCCCTTTCATGCCCTGCCTCCAGTCCACTTACTGATATCTGAACAAGAGAGCCTCATCGAAATTGCAACAAGCGGTTCTGTGAAAATTGAATTTAATCAGAAGCCACTGCCAGATTTCTGGATTGGGCTGCGCTCAGAGTATCCTGACTTGGCAAATCACTGTTAAGACACTGATGCCCTTTGCAACCACGTACCTATGTGAGACTGGATTCTCGGCCCTCACTATCATGAAAACTAAATACAGGCACACACTGTGTGTGGAAAATGATTTAAGACTGAGACTTTCTCCAATACAACTCAACAATGCAGAGTTATGTGTATCCTTTCAAGCACACCCTTCTCATTAACCTGTGGTGAGTTATTCACAATTTTTGATGAACAAATAAGGTTTTATATGTAAGATGGTTCAATAAAGAGCAAAATTATTGATTATTATTATATTACTAGTTGTGGCCTGGTCCTATAAGAGCTCTTTGTACACTTCCCACGAGCCAGGATGTGACAAAAACTCACACTCATTCTTATGTTTAATAAATGTATCAGATAGTGTGTGTGTGGCAGGCTTAGAATGATTGCAAAAAACAACATTTGAGAGTGTGCTGACCCTGGTGCTAGAGGGGTACGCAGCTGGAGGTTGAATGTTTGAAGGGGTACGGGACTATAAAAAGTTTGGTAACCAATGTATTAGTCTATAGGACGCTACTAAATTAAAGGACATTTTAATGTTGTGTGCTGCTCTTTAGAATCACAAATCAGAACATACCCTTAAGCTGCTAATTGTCAACGAACAACTACCTTTAAAGACAGTTCTAGTGTAAATGTTGTATGGACTATGTTTTGTTCTATGTTTTAATGAATATATAAAATGTCTCATACAAATGCAAAAGCATTCATCCCCCTTGGCGTTTTGTTGCATTACTTGTAATTTAAATGTTTTTTTTATTTGGTTTTCATGTAATGGACATACACAAAATGGTCCAAATTGGTGAAGTGAAATGAAAAAAATAACTTATTAAAAAAAAATCTAAAAAATATGATACAGAAAAGTGGTGCGTGCATATGTATTCACCCTTTGCTATGAAGCCCCTAAATAAAATCTGGTGCAACCAATTACCTTCAGAAGTCACATAATTAGTTAAATAAAGTCCACCTGTGTGTAATCTAAGTGTCACATAATCTGTCACATGATCTCAGTATATATACACCTGTTCTGAAAGGCCCCAGAGTCTGCAACACCACAGAGCAAGGGGAACCACCAAGCAAGCAGCACCATGAAGACCAAGGAGCTCTCCAAACAGGTCAGGGACAAAGTTGTGGAGAAGTACAGATCAGTGTTGGGTTCTAAAAAACATCCAAAACTGAACATCCCACGGAGCACCATTTAAATCCATTATAAAAAAAAATGGAAAGAATATGGCACCACAACAAACCTGCCAAGAGAGGGCCACCCATCAAAACTCACGGACCAGGCAAGGAGGGCATTAATCAGAGAGGCAACAAAGAGACCAAAGATAACACTGAAGGAGCTGCAAAGCTCCACAGCGGAGATTGGAGTATCTGTCCATAGGACCACTTTAAGCTGTACACTCCACAGAGCTGGGCTTTACGGAAGAGTGGCCAGAAAAAAAGCCATTGCTTAAAGAAAATAATATGCAAACACGTTTGATGTTCACCAAAAGGCATGTGGGAGATTCCCCAAACATATGGAAGAAAGTACTCTGGTCAGATGAGACTAAAATTGCGATTTCTGGCCATTGGGAAAACGCTATGTCTGGCACAAACCTAACACCTCTCATCACCCCGGGAACACCATCCCCACAGTGAAGCATGGTGGTGGCAGCATCATGCTGTGGGGGTGTTTTTCTTTGGTAGGGACTAGGAAACTGGTCAGAATTGAAGGAATGATGGATGGCGCTAAATACAGGGAAATTCTTGAGGGAAACCTGTTTCAGTCTTCCAGAGATTTGAGACTGGGATGGAGGTTCACCTTCCAGCAGGACAATGACCCTAAGCATACTGCAAGAGCAACACTTGAGTGGTTTAATCTTTCTGAACCACCCATCCCGGATCCAGGATATTTGTCATCAGAAACGCTGACTAGTATAGCGTAGCCTAGCGAGAACGGTATATAATTTTACATTACATTTAACATTTAAGTCATTTAGCAGACGCTCTTATCCAGAGCGACTTACAAATTGGTGCATTCACCTTATGACATCCATAATAAAATATAATTTCATGAAATCACAAGTGCAATATTGCAAAACACAGTTTAGCCTCTTGTTAATCCATCTGTCGTCTCAGATTTTGAAATTATGCTTTACAGCGCAAGTAATACTTGCATTTGTGTAAATTTATCGATCGCTCGACAAAACAATAAGAACACTTAGCGTCAGGTAACTTGGTCACGAAAATCAGAAAAGCAATCAAATTAATCGTTTACCTTTGATGATCTTCGGATGGTTTCACTCACGAGACTCCCAGTTAGACAGCAAATGTTCCTTTTGTTCCATAAAGATATTTTTTATATCCAAATACCTCCGTTTGTTTGCTGCGTTATGCCCAGGAATCCACCGGAAAAAGCGTTCGCGACAACGCCTGAAAAAATTCCAGATTGTATCCATAATGTCCACAGAAACATGTAAACATTGTTTATGATCCAACTTCAGGGTGTTTTTCAAATATCTATTCGATAATATATCAACCGGGACAGT
The DNA here is from genome assembly GCF_029448725.1 of Salvelinus fontinalis. Lineage (NCBI taxonomy): Eukaryota > Metazoa > Chordata > Actinopteri > Salmoniformes > Salmonidae > Salvelinus > Salvelinus fontinalis. The sequence continues at coordinate 20,694,739 of NC_074689.1, forward strand.
TGGCTTTTCACTAGGACCGAGATAAACAATGCCTGCCTTTCACTTTTGCGCAAAAATCACTCGGAGAGCCCCCACCTATCCACTTACGCAATGTGCCCTTTCACGCTCATTCTTCAAAATAAAAGCCTGAAACTATGTCTAAAGGCTGTTGACACCTTAGGGAAGACATAGAAAAAGAAGTCTGGTTGATATCCCTTTCAATGGGCAATAGGTATGCATGGGAACAGAGAGGTCTCAATAGCAGGGCCACTTCCTGGTTGGATTTTCCTCAGGTTTTAACCTGCAATACCAGTTCTGTTTAACTCACAGACAAAATGTTTACAGTTTTGGAAACTTCAGAGTGTTTTCTATCCTAATCTGACTATTATATGCATATTCTAGTTTCGGGGGCTGAGAAATAGGCAGTTTCAAATGGGTACGCCTTTTTAGCCAAAAGCTAAAACTGCGCCCCCTAGTCCTAAGAAGTTTTAAGGGGAAACATTTAAATGTCTTGGAAAGGCCTAATCAAAGCCCAGACCTCAATCCAATTCAGAATCTGTGGTATGACTTAAAGTTTGCTGTACACCAGCGGAACCCATCCAACTTGAAGGAGCTGGAGCAGTTTTGCCTTGAAGAATGGGCAAAAATCCCAGTGACTAGATGTGTCAAGCTTATAGAGACATTCCCCAAGTGCCAAAGTGCCAAAATTCACCCAACTTATTGTGGGAAGCTTATGGAAGGCTACCTGAAATGTTTGACCCACGTTAAACAATTTTAAGGCAATGCTACCAAATACTAATTGAGGTTATGTAAACTTCTGACCCACTGGGAATATGATGAAAGATATGAAAGCTGAAATAAATCATTCTCTACTATTATTTTGACATTTCACATTCTTAAAATAAGGTGGTGATCCTAACTGACCTAAGACAGGGAATTTTTACTACGATTAATTGTCAGAAATTCTGGAAAACTGAGTTTAAATGTATTTGGCTGAGGTGTATGTAAACATCCAACTTCAACTGTACATTTGGACAGTAGCGGTGCGTGGGTAAACTCACTGGGGAAACCAAGCCAGAAAAAAGACATATTACAACCTATGTGTTGTGATAATTGTGTTGTTTGCTCTATAACCTGTTAGTTCATACGCCTTGCGACCGTGATATTTATGCCTAAGGCCGAGACAATAAGAAGACACAGTGGCGGAATATATTTAACCACACCTTTGTTTCATCACAAAACTGGAGAGCAACTCCTGTCCGGTGAAGTCCACAAAGCAATATTGCCTTCAACAACAGTTAAGTGACCATACAGCATGTTCAAGCTAGTTAATGTTACTGATGTCTTGAGATGTTGCTTCAATATATCCACATAATTTTCCTACCTCATGATGTCATCTGTTTTGTGAAGTGCACCAGTCTCTCCTGCAGCAAAGCACCCCCACAACATGATGCTGCCACCCCATGCTTCACAGTTGGGATGGTATTCTTCGGCTTGCAAACCTCCCCCTTTTTCCTCCAAACATAATGATGGTCATTATGGCCAAACAGTTCTATTTTTGTTTCATCAGACCAGAGTACATTTCTCCAAAAAGTACAATCTTTGTCCCCATGTGCAGTTGCAAACCGAAGTCTGGCTTTTTTATGGCGGTTTTGGAGCAGTGGCTTTTTCCTTGCTGAGTGGTTTTTCAGGTTATGTCGGTATAGAACTCGTTTTACTGTGGATACAAATATATTTCCGACTGTTTCCTCCAGCATCTTCACAAGGTCCTATGCTGGTGTTCTGGGATTGATTTGCACTTTTCGCACCAAAGTACATTCATCTCTAGGAGACAGAACGTGTCTCCTTCCTGAGAGGTATGACAGCTGTGTGGTCCCATGGTGTTTATACTTGCGTACTATTGTTTGTACAGATGGACGTGGTACCTTCAGGCATTTGGAAAATTCTTCCAAGGATGAACCAGACTTGTGGAGGTCTACAATTTTTTTCGAGGTCTTGGCTGATTGCTTTTGATTTTCCCATGATGTCAAGCAAAGAGGCACTGAGTTTGAAGGTAGGCCTTGAAATACATCCACAGGTACACCTCCAAATGACTCAAATGATGTCAATTAGCCTATCAGAAGCTTCTAAAGCCATGACATCATTTTCTGGAATTTTCCAAGCTGTTGAAAGGCACAGTCAACTTAGTGTATGTAAACTTTTGACCCACTGGAATTTTGATACAGTGAATTATAAGTGAAATAATCTGTCTGTAAACAATTGTTGGAAAAATTACTTGTGTCATGCACAGAACTATAGTTTGTTAACAAGACATTTGTGGAGTGGTTAAAAAAACAAATTTTAATGACTCCAACCTAAGTGTATGTAATCTTCATACTTCAACTGTACATTTTAAGCTCAAATAATGCAAATAAATAAAAATCAACTACAAAAATAAAGGATTTTCCTGACTTTCTTTCTGCTATTCTACACATTTTGCCATGTGCTATGAGAAAATGTTGCAGTTTTAAAGCTAATTTCCTATAATTCTAAAAATGTATTTAATGGCTTATGACGTGTTTAAAGACTATCTGGAGGGTCCGACCTACGGGGGTTGTTTTTTGGGAGGTTGGGGGACCCTAAAGCTCATGTGCCCCCCACCTTGCGTGGGCTGCGGGGGATTGTGCTACAACAGTTACACACACACCCCTGCACACACACACACACCCTGCGCCCAGCGCTTTCTGATCTGATCCGTCAAAACTCGTTAGGCCTAAAAACATATTTCCAACAGACACCCAGCAACTCCATTAGCAAACCGCCAATTATAGCTGAGCAATATTCGCCCACCTGCCTGCCACAGATTACCATATGATTGAAGCGATCAGATGAAATGAGAGCATTTTGGCACTGTTCAAAAATTCATAGTGCAGAGCCAGATCTCTGGGAAAAAGCACTCAAATGAAAGCACAGTGTTTTAACTGGTATTTCCGGAAATTTGGTGTGATTGTAGGGTTATGCTTTTTAAAATCATTGGTTTAATGGATACCTTTTTCATACCATTGTCTGCAGTTTTACTGGGTTTGGAATGGCAGTGGATTTGTATGTTTTTTTATGATACAGTGATGACAGTGATATATATTTTTGTATAGGAGGTAAAGTCATGCTAACTGTTGTCAAAACGAACATGTTTTTAACTGTATCCATTGAACGATATGGATGGAATTTGATGTCAGTTTATCGGTTTCTCCTCTTTCTCTCTCTCTCTCTCTTTCATTCTCTCTCCCCCCAATTCCACTCACTCCCCTCTTTCTCTCCCTTCCAATCATTTTCTTTCCTCCCTCTGTGTCAGTCATTAATGTCTTCACAAAATTGTCTTTGTGGATCCTAGCGGTCAGTCTTCAATCAGGTCAGAGGAAGAAGTAGGGCAATTGATGTGAATCTTAGCATATGTCAATCACAGTACTATAACAAGGCCAGTGCTCTAAAAGCACATGAGTGGTCAGCTGGGGTCCTATGGACACACGCACGCACGCACGCACGCACACACACACGCACGCGCACACACACACACACACACACACACACACACACACACACACACACACACACACACACACACACACACACACACACACACACACACACACACACACACACACAGGGGTGCCAGGAACCCCAAAATATCTGAAGTGGCACAAAGTACATGAGGATGGCAGGGGGGTGGTCCGGAGGGGGGAACCTATCTGAGCTAGCTAAGCCAACTTCATTCAATTGCTTGGTGGCTAGTAGTATTACAGAGAAACAACTAAATATTTAAAAAACATATTTTTTTAAACAGGACAGATCTGAGGGGGCATGTGCCCCTGTGCCCCCTATGGGCATGACGCCTCTGCGCCCACACACACACACACACACACACACACACACACACACACACACACACACACACACACACACACACACACACACACACACACACACACACACACACACACACACACACACAGTCAGCATGCTTTAGCCTGGCTGGGCGACCCCCAGTCGATCGATAGTTCATTAGCCAGGATTGTCTTGTGTCCATGTAGCCTTGAATATGGTCCTTAATTACTATTGCATTAGGCCACACCAGACCCAACACTCAGCTGGGGACATCTAGACCTAACAAAGCCTTACACACACACACACACACACACACACACACACACACACACACACACACACACACACACACACACACACACACACACACACACACACACACACACACACACACACACACATACAAAGAGACAAACATACACACACACACACCGCCTAGAGGGTGGACTGAAGAGAGGAGAGGAGAGCGGGGGGAAACGGGTTAAGGAGGAAGGGGGGGACAAAGATTTATTTATTTATTTGACAGGGACAATGCACATCAATTAACTCTTCTGTAAATGTCCCAGATTTAGCCAGCTGGCTAGTTTTCATCAGTAGTTCCTGGGAAGATAGATACAAACTATATAGATCAATATTGGGGGTAAGGAAGCAGAGATTGGGGAAAGGGATCAGATAGGGACATGGAGGGTTTAGGAGAAGGGGTTTGGGTTTTAGGGGGTAGCACTGTAAAGGGTGGAATTAGAAGCCAGATAAAAAGGTTGTAGGTGTAAATGTCACTTCTCCAGCTGAGTGTATGTTTGTGTTGTATCAACAGCTAATCAAGTAATCAATACATTTCTATCAAATAGTCTGTACTTTGACTCTAGTCTGTAGTCTGTATTGTCTGCTATTAGTTAGAAATGTAGACAATGAAACCATTGCCTCTAAGGGGAGAAGATACTGTAGGGGGCAGAGAGTAGGGAGAGGGGTAATTAAATACATGCTAAAGTACATTAGGAAAGGGCAGAAGGGATGAGAGAGCACTGAGGATTAGGTTGATTCACCTCAAGTACACTCTTAGAAAAAAGGTGCTAGGTAGAACCATGTAGGGTTCTTTGGTTTGATGCTAGGTAGAACCATATAGGGTTCTTTGGTTTGATGCTAGGTAGAACCATGTAGGGTTCTTTGGTTTGATGCTAGGTAGAACCATGTAGGGTTCTTTGGTTTGATGCTAGGTAGAAAAGAACCCTTTGAGGAGGGTTGTACCTAGAACTCTCTATTTAGGATTCGTCATAGAACCCCCTGTAAATGGTTCTATCTCTTTGAATGGTCTTTTGTTTGAGGGCCTAGTTATGCCCTAGCACAGTAGTGTTAGGAAACTCTTGGTTTACAGGCCACATCAGGCCTGCAAGTCACATTATGCTGTCTTGCAAAGTGATGAATAATTCCTATTAGAATCCAGCCAGAGTGAGGATATCCAACAATTTCAACTTTTAATCACACACAACCTGCATTCGGAATGACTCCCAGGGTAGGGATGATTGATTCATGAGACTACCTAACTCATCTAAACTTGAACAACAATTTCATGAAAGGGTGCAATAAGTCCAACTACTAACAGATTGGATTTGTTTCGATTTTTTTTGTTGTTATTTATAGCATAAGATTAATCAACCAATCAATGTACACACAAAGACACACATATTGAAACAAACAATTCTGAAAATCAAACTGCAATAGAGCATGCTGGGAAATATGATAATGATGGTTTTAAGTGCTTTACTCTACACAGAGTAAAAATGACACAATCACACTCAACTCTGGTTATTAACGCCAACATTGGGGTTCTTTTACACCGCTGAGTGTTTAGTAAATGCAACTCCTGAATCAACACTAGAAGTATTTCACTGAAATCAACACTAGGTAAAACTGGCCAATTAGCTGTGTACCATACACTACTCTGTGTACCATACACTACTCTGTGTACCATACACTACTCTGTGTACCATACACTACTCTGTGTACCATACACTACTCTGTGTACCATACACTACTCTGCTGGTGCACTCATACTCCCTTCTATTATCCTACTATCTGCTCAATAAAATCACAGAAAATAATCATTAGAAAGACAGAAATCATAACAAAGATATACAGTGAGTACTGCATATGCAAAATGATTAAGAGAATACCAGACACATGCAGCCAATATTCCCATACAGGTTCAATTTAAAACATTCTCACACCTATCTTTTTAAACTAATGTGACTACTCAAACTCCTGATGTTAAAGATTTAAAAAAGAATAAACACTAATGCTCAGGCACCATAATAAATAAATAATGACAAAGCTTATTCAGATTCAGTAGGGTTCTATATAGAATCCTTCTTTCCTTCCAAACAATCATCAAAGAACCCTTTCTACCATAAATGGTACTTAGGGTGAAAACATTTCTAGGTAGAACTCTTTGCCTTACAAAGAACCCTTGTCTTCCAAAACAGGTTCTACAGATGAAAACATTTCTAGGTAGAACTCTTTGCCTTACAAAGAACCCTTGTCTTCCAAAACAGGTTCTACAGATGAAAACATTTCTAGGTAGAACTCTTTGCCTTACAAAGAACCCTTGTCTTCCAAAACAGGTTCTACAGATGAAAACATTTCTAGGGAGAACTCTTTGCCTTACAAAGAACCCTTGTCTTCCAAAACAGGTTCTACAGATGAAAACATTTCTAGGTAGAATTCTTTGCCTTACAAAGAACCCTTGTCTTCCAAAACAGGTTCTACAGATGAAAACATTTCTAGGTAGAACTCTTTGCCTTACAAAGAACCCTTGTCTTCCAAAACAGGTTCTACAGATGAAAACATTTCTAGGTAGAACTCTTTGCCTTACAAAGAACCCTTGTCTTCCAAAACAGGTTCTACAGATGAAAACATTTCTAGGTAGAACTCTTTGCCTTACAAAGAACCCTTGTCTTCCAAAACAGGTTCTACAGATGAAAACATTTCTAGGGAGAACTCTTTGCCTTACAAAGAACCCTTGTCTTCCAAAACAGGTTCTACAGATGAAAACATTTCTAGGTAGAATTCTTTGCCTTACAAAGAACCCTTGTCTTCCAAAACAGGTTCTACAGATGAAAACATTTCTAGGTAGAACTCTTTGCCTTACAAAGAACCCTTGTCTTCCAAAACAGGTTCTACAGATGAAAACATTTCTAGGTAGAACTCTTTGCCTTACAAAGAACCCTTGTCTTCCAAAACAGGTTCTACAGATGAAAACATTTCTAGGTAGAACTCTTTGCCTTACAAAGAACCCTTGTCTTCCAAAACAGGTTCTACAGATGAAAACATTTCTAGGTAGAACTCTTTGCCTTACAAAGAACCCTTGTCTTCCAAAACAGGTTCTACAGATGAAAACATTTCTAGGTAGAACTCTTTGCCTTACAAAGAACCCTTGTCTTCCAAAACAGGTTCTACAGATGAAAACATTTCTAGGTAGAACTCTTTGCCTTACAAAGAACCCTTGTCTTCCAAAACAGGTTCTACAGATGAAAACATTTCTAGGTAGAACTCTTTGCCTTACAAAGAACCCTTGTCTTCCAAAACAGGTTCTACAGATGAAAACATTTCTTGGTAGAAACCTATCCCTCTGCAAAGAACTCTTTTGGAACCCTTTCTTCTAAGAGAATAGACTGGGGGTGATGTATTCTCTAAAAATGAAGGACAGAAGAAAGAACAGAACAAAAAGGACAATGTTGACGACAAGGCAGAAGACTTTTCTTAAATGTCACTGGGCACTGCGTTTTGATTGTGTGTGTGTGTGTGTGTGTGTGTGTGTGTGTGTGTGTGTGTGTGTGTGTGTGTGTGTGTGTGTGTTGCACAGAGTGCAAATCTAATCCTCTCCATTCACTGTGAAAAAGATTGTGAGAGAAAAAAGGAGGAGGGGAGGAAGATTGAACAACAACAACTCCATCACAAATTTAAATCTGATTTCCGCGCTCACGCTCAAACGCAGGCGGGGTGAAAGGAGTGAAATTAGGATCATTTAGAATGAATGGCTATCAAGGTAGCATTCATCTGAAGGATGAGAGAGAGAGGGAGATGGAAAGATATAGAGAACTTGATGGGGTTTAGAAAAGGAGGAGAGGAGGGGTTAAGAGAGGGGTGAGGGGGGAGGACAAGAGGAGAGGAGAGGAGGAAGGAGGGAGGAGGGGGGAGGACAAGAGGAGAGGAGAGGAAAGGAGGGAGGTGGGAGGAGGAAGGAGGGGGGTGCAGTCAAATGACACTCATGACAAATGACACGTTGTGTCTCCCGGTCTCCTCTCCTTCGCTGGATGATTTGTCATCTCCTCCTCTGACATTTCTCATCCCGCTATCAAATCACCCTGACAGAATGATATTTTCTCATTCTCCCCAGCTCAGCAACGTAGGAGCACACCCAAATACTGCCTTCTGCATGGTACACTACTAACTCTCTGCTACTGAATACTGCTAACATTGTCTGCTAGAACAGGAGTGAGCCAAAACAATAGCTTCTGCATTACTATCCCTTTATGGATTATTAGCTCACTAAAATCACTGTGTGATTCCCCATTCACATTGTAATGATGCACTTTATATTGAATGATGGGACGGGCCCATGCTGTCTCCACAGTGTGGCTCCTCCTCTATTGACAATCTCCATAATAATTGATCTCTTTCTCTATTGATAATCTGCATAATAATTTATTATCTCTGATTATGGTGACAGTCTGTAGATGAGAGCCCACCTGCTGAGCCTTTGCTCTGGCTTCCCGTAGCGACCCTGTATTGTTTAATTGAATACTAATAAGGACGGCCTTCTATCTGTAATGACCCTGTCTGTCCAGAAACCTCTACTTTAGAAGTGAAATTAATGAGCTTGGATCATTAATTCACATTCAGCAGGCGATCCTTATCAATTCTGCTAGAGACATGGAAATATATATGTATCTCTATATCTCTATGAGCATGGTTTCAGCTCTGTGAGATAGAAATAGCTATTTTACATAATTGAAAAACCATTGAAGCATCTTTATTAGGGATGGACAGATGGACAGTGTTGTCCTTTGAGGTAATGCCTTTATATGTACAATCAGACACTGGCATCAGTAGTTTCTTTAGAAACTGTAGGCCCCTCAATCTGCAAGGGCATCATTGATTTAAGAAACCAGAAATTATGATGAAATAAATAACCCCCCCCCAAACAAAAATTTCAACATATTATTCAGCATCATTAGTGAATCATCATTTATTATTCAGTATTTATTACTCTGTAAAAGGTATTGGAAGTGAAAACATCCATGTGGTCTTACTTATGTAAATGTAGTTATAGCCCTTGTTTTAGCACTGTGTGACTGTCTGACTGTGGTCAGTGTCTGACTGTGGTCAGTGTCTGACTGTGTGACTGTGGTCAGTGTCTGACTGTGTGACTGTGGTCAGTGTGTGACTGTGTGACTGTGGTCAGTGTCTGACTGTGTGACTGTGGTCAGTGTGTGACTGTGTGACTGTGGTCAGTGTCTGACTGTGTGACTGTGGTCAGTGTGTGACTGTGTGACTGTGGTCAGTGTCTGACTGTGTGACTGTGGTCAGTATGTGACTGTGTGACTGTGGTCAGTGTGTGACTGTGGTCAGTGTGTGACTGTGTGACTGTGGTCAGTGTGTGACTGTGTGACTGTGGTCAGTGTGTGACTGTGTGACTGTGGTCAGTGTGTGACTGTGGTCAGTGTGTGACTGTGTGACTGTGGTCAGTGTGTGACTGTGGTCAGTGTGTGAATGTGTGACTGTGGTCAGTGTGTGACTGTGTGACTGTAATCAGTGTGTGACTGTGTGACTGTAGTCAGTGTGTGATTGTGTGACTGTAGTCAGTGTGTGACTGTGTGACTGTGGTCAGTGTGTGACTGTGGTCAGTGTGTGACTGTCTGACTATGGTCAGTGTGTGACTGTGTGACTGCGGTCAGTGTGTGACTGTGTGACTGTGGTCAGTGTGTGACTGTGTGACTGTGGTCAGTGTGTGACTGTGTGACTGGGGTCAGTGTGTGACTGTGTGACTGTGGTCAGTATGTGACTGTGTGATGGTGGTCAGTGTGTGACTGCGCAACTGTAGTCAATGTGTGACTGTATGACTGTAGTCAGTTTATGACAGTGAATGTAGTCAGTGTGTGACTGTGTGACTGTAGTCAGTGTGGGATTATACTCAGTCGGTGACTGTGTAATTGTAGTCAGTGTGTAACTGTATGACTGTAGTTAGTGTGTGACTGTGTGACTGCAATCAGTGTGTGATTGTGTGACTATAGTCAGTGTGTGACTGTGTGACTGTAGTCAGTGTGTGGATGTAGTCAGTGTGTGACTGTGTGACTAGTCAGTGTGTGACTGTAGTCAGTGTGTGACTGTGTGATTGTAGTCAGTGTGTGACTGTGTGACTGCAATTAGTGTGTGATTGTGTGACTGTAGTCAGTGTGTGACTGTGTGACTCTAGTCAGCGTGTGACTGTGTGACTGTAGTCAGTGTGTGACTGTGTGACTGTGTGACTGTAGTCAGTGTGCGACTGTGTGACTGTAATCAGTGTGTGACTGTGTGACTGTAGTCAGTGTGTGACTGTGTGACAGTAGCCAGTGTGTGACTGTGTGACTGTAATCAGTGTGTGATTGTGTGACTGTAGTCAGTGTGTGACTGTGTGACTGTAGTCAGTGTGTGACTGTAGTCAGTGTGTGATTGTGTGGCTGTAGTCAGTGTGTGACTGTGTGACTGTAGTCAGTGTGTGACTGTAGTCAGTGTGTGATTGTGCGACTGTAGTCAGTGTGTGACTGTGTGACTGTTGTCAGTTTGTGACTGTAGTCAGTGTGTGACTGTGTGACTGTAGTCAGTGTGTGACTGTGTGACTGTAGTCAGTGTGTGACTGTAGTCAGTGTGTGACTGTGTGACTGTAGTCAGTGTGTGACTGTAGTCAGTGTGTGACTGTGTGACTGTAGTCAGTGTGTGACTGTAGTCAGTGTGTGACTGTAGTCAGTGTGTGATTGTGCGACTGTAGTCAGTGTGTGACTGTGTGACTGTTGTCAGTTTGTGACTGTAGTCAGTGTGTGACTGTGTGACTGTAGTCAGTGTGTGACTGTGTGACTGTAGTCAGTGTGTGACTGTAGTCAGTGTGTGACTGTGTGACTGTAGTGGCCTACTGTTCTACTCCCTGCTGAGTGTCTGTTGTCTCTCTCTACCTCTCTGTGTGAGAC
>NC_074689.1:20716515-20736515 GCF_029448725.1 Salvelinus fontinalis
ACACAACAAAATGTGGAATAAGTCAAGAGTTATGAATAGTTTCTGAAAGCAGTATAAATATTTACAGTACCAGTCAAAAGTTAGGACACACCTACTCATTCAAGGGTTTTTCTTTATTTGTACAATTTTCTACATTGTAGAATAACAGTGAAGACATCAAAACTATGAAATAACACACATGGAATCATGTAGTAACCAAAAAAGTGTTAAACAAATCAAAATATATTTTATATTTGACATTCTTCAAAGTAGCCACCCTTTGCCTTGACGACAGCTTTGCACACTCTTGGCATTCTCTCAACCAGCTTCATGAGGTAGTCACCTGGAATTTATATTTCAATAACAGGTATGCCTTGCTAAAAGTTCATTTGGGGAATTTCTTTCCTTCTTAATGTGTTTGAGCCAATCGGTTGTGTTGTGACAAGGTAGGGGTGGTTTACAGAAGATAGCCCTATTTGGTAAAAGACCAAGTCCTTATTATTGCAAGAACAGCTCAAATAAGCAAAGAGAAATGACAGTCCATCATTACTTTAAGACATAAAGGTCAATCATTCCAGAAAATGTAAAGAGCTTTGAAAGTTTCTTCAAGTGCAGTCGCAAAAAACACCACAGTGCTGTGATGAAACTGGCTCTCATGAGGACCGCCACACCTACCTTGTCACAACACAACCGATTAGCTATTTGGATATATGGATTGTTTATTTGCATGTGTTGAGATTATTCTTTACAGAGCGAAGTATATTTGTCCAGGTCTCAATTGTTCCTTGACTAGCACCATTCATTCTAGCTGTTGATACTTCTGATGTTAGAGCTTCTGATAGTAACTGTATCTACTGGTGAATTGGTAGAGAGTGAAGTGATTACCATCGAAGAGCCAACATATCATCATTAAGTAACATGATAGATGGAAAGCATTGAATCAATGTTGTATTTTTGCCTCAGAAGCATTAACTGCAGGGCACTCCCACATCATATGGAGGAATGTGCCTACCTGATTTAGGGGACACAGTGAACACTTGGGAATTTGGGCCAATTTTATTGTAAAATGTTTCCTTGGTGTTAAATACAGTCTGTATAAATTGATGGTTCAGATTACGGGATGCCAAGGTCATATTTTTACACATTCTGTTCCAGTTAAAGGGATATTCACATTCAATTATATATGTGGACCATTATTTTTTAATGAGTAGCTCAGAATATGAGCTTTCCAAAAGTTGTTTATATATTATAAAGATCGGTTCTCTCGGGAGCCCAGATAATTTATTTATAAATCCCATTATTGGATGGTTCGGTAGTTAGATGCCTGGTAATATGTTTCTTTCAACTCTTGGAATGTTCTCAAATCATTACTGTCCATGATATCAGCAAAGGGTACGGATTCCACATTTGGACCATTGAGGGGATGCATTTTATTGTGAAATATTGGAGTATGGTCATACTATTTTGATTCCCAGTTACATTGTTTTTCAATTTTGCATTAATAGGATCAAAGTGTAGTTTACATTGTTTAAGGGATATATCAGTGAAGACTACCTCTTCCAGGGCAGTAGGATACTTCTCTCTATACTCAGCCAGGGGGCAGAAGAATCATGTCTAAACCAATTTAGGACGGTGCGAAATGCTAGTGCCTGGAAATACAATTTAAAGTTTGGTGTGGATAGTCCATGTCTTTCCATCTTTGTGAGTTTGTTAATTTTATCCGGGATCGTTTACCTCGCCATATACATTTTGAAACCGCACTATGAATGTTATCCCAGTAGCCAGAAGGGGAAACATGGGAACCATTGAACTACAGAAATTCAGCCATGGCAACATATTAATTTTGACAAAGATATTCTGCTGGTTAAAGCAACTGGGATATTATTCCATACATTATTCCATATTCCATACTGAATTGATTTGAGTGTTCTGTTAAAGTTTCTGGCAATAGTTTTATCTAAGGAAGGAAATATATTTACTCCCAAATATTTCAAATTGGAGTCCTCCATCAGGGTCTTGAGAGGCACTAGGGCTGATTTGGTCAGATACATTCATCTAGAATCTCAGATTATAAAATCTATCGCCAATGCGATTGGTAGCGATTGAGATACATTGTCTAGATATAGCAAAATATTGTCTGCGAAAGTAAACAGTTGATTTTAGGGAAATTGGTGTTATTTCCTTCTATTGACGAATTGCCTGGGCAACGATAATAAAAATAGCAAAACCTAAATTTGATGGCCTTGTCTGCTGCTTCTAGTGATTTTGAACAGAGCAGAGCAGACATTGCCAGTTCAAATTACGGCTGAGGGATTGGCATGTAGCATTTTAATCATAATGATGAAATTGGAGCCATTTCCCATATGTTCCAAGACAGAGCAGAGATATGACCATTCTAGTCTATCAAAAGCTTGTCCTGCATCGATAGATAATACAGCCCAAGGAGCTGTTGTTTCTGATGAAGCATTTAAGACATGTCATAGTCGACGGAGGTCATCCGAGGATAAACCTTTTATCCAAACCTGCTTTGGCCCTTTTGTACCAATTTGGGTAAGTACGTTTTGAGACGAGACAACAACATTTTGGAAATCATTTTAATATCTGGGTTTATCATAGGTAGGGTCCGAAAGGGAGAACACTGGGTGATATCCTTAAATTTTTTAAATAAAAGCTAAATTACTGCTGTATTCACATCTCTCCCAATGAACCTTCATGAACGGCTGTGTTAATCATTTCGAGCAATAGTGGACCTAACTGATTCCAAAATTAGACCTCCAGGTGATTTGCCTTTATTCATGCTATCCAATGCCCTTTTTAGTTTATTGAGAGAGATTTTGGATCCCAGTGATGTGGCTTCCTCTGCTGAGAGAAGAGGAGTTCTTAAATATTTAGAAATGACTTATGGAAAATTCAGCTCTCTGCCTTATCAATAAATAAAGTTTTGTCTTGACTATGTAAAGAGGAATAGCTACCTGGTCTGAGAAGTGTGTCTGTTCAGAACACATTTCCAACTCTGACATCTTCTTTTATTGTGATTTATTTAACCCAAATGCAAATGTAGTTACATTGTTTTTAATACAACCTTTGGTGAAATCCCATAGGATCCAGGGCTCATCGACTGAATTTCTATTGATCATTATTAATTTAGTTAATTTAATTCAATTTCAAATTGTTCACAGAACGAAGGATTTTGTAATAATTAAACATTGAAATGCCAACTATAGTAGTAAGTGTGGTGGTCAGACAAGCTCATACTGTGTGTCGAACTCTATTTTCTTGATGAAAGAAAATAGAGGTGTAGATAATAGTATGAAATCATAAGAAAATGTTATACCTGTTTGACTAGAAAGTGTAGTTGTTTTTGTTAGCTTTGTCTCGCATGTCCAAAATGTCAGTCTCAATAACCAGATGGAATTCAGTTCATTCTAACTATATGCTCTTCAAACAATAAAAACACTTAGGATCATATGAATTTGGAGCGTACACATTAATAAAGGCAATTTTCTTTCCATTAAATAAAATAAAATAAAATAAAATGAATATGTATTGGTCACATACACATGGTTAGTAGATGTTATTGTATTCCGACAGTGCAGCAATATCTAACATGTAATCTAACAATTCCACAACAACTACCTACTATACATAAATCTAAGTAAAGGAATGGAATAAAAATATATACATGTAAATATATGGATGATCAATGACCGAGCGGCATAGGCAAGATGCAATAGATGGTATAAAATACAGTATATACATATGAGATGAGTAATGCAAGATATGTAAACATTATTAAAGTGACATTATTAAAGTGACTAGTGATCCATTTATTAAAGTGGCCAATGAGTTCAAGTCTGTATGTAGGCAGCAGCCTCTATGTGTTAGTGATGGCTGTTTAACAGTCTGATGGCCTTGAGATAGAAGCTGTTTTTCAGTCTCTCTGTCCCAGGTTTGACGCACCTGTACTGACCTTGCCTTCTGGATGATAACGGGGTGAACAGGCAGTGGCTCGGTTGGTTGATGTCCTTGATGATCTTTTTGGCCTTCCTGTGACATCGGGTGCTGTAGGTGTCCTGGAGGGCAGGTAGTTTTCCCCTGGTGATGTGTTGTTTAGACCTCACAATCCTCTGGAGAGCCCTGCGGTTGTTGGCAGAGCAGTTGCCGTACCAGGCGGTGATACAGCCCGACAGGATATTCTCAATTGTGCATCTGTAAAAGTTTGTGAGGGTTTTAGGTGACAAGCCACTTTTCTTCAGCCTCCTGAGGTTGAAGAGGCGCTATGAATAGATTTAAGGAAATTGATTCTGCCCTCTTGGTCTTCGCCTTCACCCAAGATACATGTGTTTCTTATGTATCATTATGATTACACCTATAGTTTGTTTGGGGCTGATTAAAAAGCAGCCATATTGTACAAATGGTTCTCTATTCTATGTGTCCTTTTGGAGCAGGTGTGTTTCTTGGAACATTTCTGTATCAATATGGTTTCCTGCTAGTATATCAAGACATCTGGAATGTTTAATAGGACTATTAAGCCCTTTCAAGTTCCAAGAGAGAATAGCTAGCGTTGATGTTGTTTTAAAAAAAGAAAGTATTTTAATGATGTAATTGTTATCTTTAGTGTTGCTAAGCCCATAGATGTGAAATAAAAAGCAGGACCCACAGGAAGACCCACCCATTGGTCGTTCCTCACCTAGAACCCCCCCCCCCCCCCACCAAAAGAAAATAGACGGTACGTGCAAGAAATGCAGTCTATTATCTAGATCTTCACAAATATTCATTGTGTTTGTGAAGATCTCCCTGGGAGAAAAATTCAGTAACATAAACGGAGGGGACAGCCATCAACAGGAAGAAAAAAAAAGGGAAAAAAGGAATTGTGTGGTGGCCACAATGGGGCTGGCCGTCCATCCTAAACAGTAATACTATACAAATTGTAGGGGAATAGCTTCCAATTTATAATGCTATATTTTGCCCACATAGGGATGCAATGCGTTGTATCCCCACAAGGAAGCATCCCCAGTCTGTATGACACTTCAATATATTGTCAATTTTTTCATTAATTGGGGTTTTGTCATCATCTAGATTCATCATGTGCTTCACTTTCGTATGTCGGCTAATCACTCTGAAAACCTAAATACATTTACATGCTATTAGATTTAGTAGTTTGCTATTTGTTTTATTTCACTATGGAGATAAATTCAATATCGGAATTTGTTTGTTACATGTATTCCTTTGCATTTACATAAACCATGCTTTCCAGAAATAGCCATAGTCTAAGTATAGTAATATGATTTATATATTTTCTTATGATCAACATAAGTACATGCAAAATATAATTGTATTATTTTGTTCTTCAATCTATTCCAGAATGTAATGTGTGTCTAAATGCATTTGTATCTTCAATGTACATGAATACATTACATTAATGCATTTGTTTTGCATCATAAAATGTTAAGATATTTCAGATTAAGATCAAATTAAATTGAGCACCGTTCCTCAGATGCTCAGAAAACAAACATTTATTTTCCCAAATGGACAGAGGACAACTATAATTCCAAACGATCAACTTTCACGTTATGCTTCTCTTTCCATTTTGTTTTAGTTGATTATTGGTTTAATAAACTAACAGAATCACTCCGTTGCCAAATTACTGTAGCAGAAATTGTTGCCAAATGAATTAGCAGAATGTGTGTGTACAGAATGTGTTCGTACTTTTTATTTTACTTTCCTCTGTACTTCTTTTATTATATCTGAATATCGTCAGCCTTTTAAAAGTAACCAAGGGCACTGCACATAATTTATAAATATACAAATTGTATCAGCTGGAATAGCTCAGTTGACCATAGACTGATAATCCTCCTTCATACTCAAGCAGTTGTGATTGCTAGTAACACTTCATTTGGAAGGATCTTACTAGTGATGTTCGTGTTAGCTACGTGATTGTTTCACCTTCTGAATGTCCTCATTGTAAGTCGCTATATGGAAAAAGATGTTTGACTAAATTACTAAAATGTGAAATGTAAATGGAGGATGGCAATTTTGGTGTGATTTCAGTCTGGAGCGTTGCCTCCTCCCCGCCCGGTTTCACCCCTGCTTTATATTCCTACCCATCAGGCATTGTGGCATGACACTGATGACTCGGAACCCTGCGTCTCCCCTGATGTGGACAGAAATTCTAAATGACATCACGGAATCAGACGCAAGATGGTAGAGAGGAGGAGAGGAAGGAGAGAGGGATGAAAGGAGGAAAAGGGGAGTCTCATTTCAAGCAGTTAATGTGCAGATTTATGTAGAGGGACAGTGTCAACATTCATAAGATTCCCTCCTCCCCATCTCTCCCTCTCTCCTTCCTTTCTTTCTCCCTGTCTCTCTCCATCTCCAGCTCGCTCGCTCACTCACTTACTCCCCCCCATTTTCCTTCTCTCTCTTTTCCCAATTCTGTATCCCTACCTCTCTCTCTCCTTGTCACCCTCTCCATCACACCACCCTTCTCCCCTAATCTCCATCTCTCTCTTTTCCTGTCCACCTCTCCCTTTCTCCATCACTCTCCTTATATCTCTCTCTGCAGTGTGAGGTAGAGAGGTGGTGTTGGGCAGAGGGAATCATGTAGTACCAATAGGAGGCATAGGTAGACCACAGAAACACAGAGATGCGGGAAACACAACAGAGAGAGAGAGAGAGGCATGGAGACACAGAGAGAGAGAGAGAGAGAGAGAGAGAGAGAGAGAGAGAGAGAGGGAGGCAGGGAGACACAAAGAGAGAGAGAGAGAGAGAGAGAGAGGCAGGGAGACACAGAGAGAGAGAGAGAGAGAGAGAGAGAGAGAGAGAGAGAGAGAGAGAGAGAGAGAAGGGAGGCAGGGAGAGAGAGAGAGAGAGAGAGAGAGAGGGAGAGAGAGGAGAGAGAGGAGAGAGAGAGAGAGAGAGAGAGAGAGAGAGAGAGAGAGAGAGAGAGAGAGGGAGAGGGAGAGGGAGAGGGAGAGGGAGAGGGAGAGGGAGATACGAGAAATTGAGAGAGCAGCTCACTTGCTCTAGTGACGATCCAAATATAAAATGCCACTAGACACCACCCAGCACCCACAACCTACAACTGATAAAATGATGTGACACACAATGACAGCAATTATACTTGTTTTGTTTCACAAATTATCTAGTCTCTCATTGTATCTTCTTATACTGCGGAATGCAATCTAGTCTGTCCATTTCCCTATTGTAAAAGAAAGCTAGGGTGAGTGTTATTTTGGGAATCCGGTAAAGCCTCATGTGCTTTCTCGCTCTCTCTTGAATAACCTCTCTCACAGTGGCACCAGGTGTGTTTGCTACCTTCAAATGAATCACAATACCAGTTTGTTTCATGGCCCTTGGGGCAAAGATTGGCAGGGTTGTTATGTTTGTTTGTTGGTTTGTCTTTTGGTTTCTATCTACAGTATATCTTGTATCTGTTTTTCAGAGACGTCTGATGAACACGTTCCTATATCCAAATCAAATCAAATCAATGTATTTCTCACATGCGCCGAATACAACAGGTGTAGACTTTACTGTGAAATGCTTACTAACGAGCCCTTTCCCAACACTGCAGAGTTAAAAAGTAAGACAATTAGCAAATAAAAATAGAAAATAGTAACGTAATAAAATAACAATAAAGGAGGCTATTTACAACGAGTACCGGTTACAATATCCATACTACCATATTACGAATTTACAGCCCGTACATTGCTCCACTCTAAGCAGTATGGAAACCATAATTTAGGGGTAGTTTCCTAAACCCAGATTAAGTTTAGTTCTTCACTAAAAAAATGAATTGCAGAGTTGAATCTGGATCCAGGATACCTTTTGTTCTGTATTGTGTCTCTATTGTTCCTCAAGCAAGGGGGAGGCTGACGACATGAACCATTCCCATCAGACCAACCTTTAAGTTTGTATTTACTCTATTTATACTTGGGATATCACTTTTTAACAGTAAAAGTAAAAGAATTGCTGAAGGATGTTTTAATTTTTGACTGATTAAATCCAGTATATTTTTTATGCATTGGAAGAGTGCAATGTCTTCCACCCTCTGTCAGAGACATGTTTTGTGTCATATAACCTAGGTCATGCAGTTATGCCGGTAATATGTACTTCTTTCCGGGTAAGTGTTATGTACATTTTTCATTACTCCATCACATGCCATTAGTTAAATTATTAATCTACTGATTGATTCAATTTTCAAAATGACCCTCCCACACTATCTCTCTCTCTCTCTCTCTCTCTCTCTCTCTCTCTCTCTCTCTCTCTCTCTCTCTCTCTCTCTCTCTCTCTCTCTCTCTCTCTCTCTTTCTCGCTCACAGGAAAAGGTTTTTGACTTTTCCTGTGACTCCAGACATCATCTTTACTCACCCATCCTCACTCCTCT
Source organism: Salvelinus fontinalis (assembly GCF_029448725.1). Classification (NCBI taxonomy): domain Eukaryota; kingdom Metazoa; phylum Chordata; class Actinopteri; order Salmoniformes; family Salmonidae; genus Salvelinus; species Salvelinus fontinalis. The sequence continues at coordinate 20,724,881 of NC_074689.1, forward strand.
TTCTCTCACTCCTCTTTCTCTCACTCCTCCTCTCCGAACATGTGTGTAGTACTGCAGTAGTGTATACAGTAATTCCTTTGATTTGATTTGAGTTTATAGGGAAGAAGGGTGTACAGTATATCAGTGTCAGTAGCTTTCTGTATCTATCGTCGGATGTGTAGTTCACTTGCACGCAGGTTACACACACCTGTACGGTACACCGACACAGAGTATGTGAGTGCCTTAAGCCTGTACTTTAGAGGTGTGATCTCTGTCTCCTCGGAGTTACACCCCCAGGCAGAAAGTACAGAACATGTGCAAGAGAGAGAAGGAAATAGAGACAAAGATTTCGTTTGTGTTTAAAGTAAGCAAATAAACAGCAACAACAACGAAAACATACAAGTCCTTCTCCTATCTGCTCTTCTCTCCTCACCCATCTCCTACATTACTGCAGTACCAGAGGACAGCAACTCTCCTCTGTTCCTCTGTTCCTCTGTTCCTCTGTTCCTTTGCCCTCCTCTCCACTCAGGTTCATGAGGCGCTGTTCACTCCAACATTAGGAATCTCTGAATGCTGTGTATTGGGGAAGCGCTTTAGCCCGAGATTGTGTGTGAGATTTGTGTGTGCCCACAAATCGCCTCTGTGTGTGCCCACAAATCGCGTTTGTTTTTTATTTTGCTATCACTGTGGGGACCAGAAGTCCTCACAAGGATAGTAAAACCAAAAATATTCGGCCAAGTGGGGACATTTCACCGGTCCCCACAAGGAGAAATATTATTTTATGCTTAGGGGTTAGTTTTATGGTTTACAATTAGGGTTAGCGTTAGACTTACTGTAGGGTTACAGTTAGGAGTTATAACAAGGTCAGGGAAAATAGGATTTTGAATGGAAATCAATTGTTTGACCCCACAAGGATAGTGAAACAAAAGATATGTGTGTGTGCGTGAGTGTGTATGTGTTTTGGTGTCTGTATCTGTTTGAGAAGGATGAATCACATCAAATCCAATTTTATTGGTCACATACACATATTTAGCAGATGTTATTGCGGGTGTAGCGAAATGCTTGTGTTCCTAGCTCCAACAGTGCAGTAGTATCTAACAATTCACAACAATACACACAAATCTAAAAGTTAAAAAATGGAATTAAGAAATATATACATATTAGATTGAGCAATGTCGGAGTGGCATTGACTAAAATACAGTAGAATAGAATACAGTATATACATATGAGATGAGTAAAGCAGTATGTAAACATTATTTAAATATTATTAAAATGACTAGTGCTCCATTATTAAAGTGGCCAGTGATTCCAAGTCTATGTCTATAGGGCAGCAGCCTCTAAGGTGCAGGGTTGCGTAACTGGCTTGAAGCTGGCTAGTGATGCTATTTAACTTCTGATGGCATTGAGATAGAAGCTGTTTTTCAGTCTCTCGGTTCCAGCTTTGAGACACCTGTCCTGACCTCGCCTTCTGGATGATAGAGGGGTGAACAGGCCTCGGCTCGTGTGGTTGTTGTCCTTGATGATCTTCCCGAGACATCGGGTGCTGTAGCTGTCCTGGAGGGCAGGTAGTTTGCCCCCGGTGATGCGTTGGGCAGACCGCACCACCCTCTGGAAAGCCCTACAATTGTGGTCGGTGCAGTTGCCATACCAAACGGTGATACAGCCCGACAGGATGCTCTCAATTGTGCATCTGTAAAAGTTTGTGAGGGTTTTAGGGGCCAAGCCAAATGTCTTTACTCTCCTGAGGTTGAAGAGGCGCTTCTTCATCACACTGTCAGGAACTTTAAGCTTTCCACCTTCTTCATTGCTGTCCCGTCGATGTGGATAAGGGCGTGCTCCCTCTGATATCAAGCAATCAATCAATCAAATGTATTTATAAAGCCCTTCTTACATTAGCTGATATCTCAAAGTGCTGTACAGAATCCCAGCCTAAAACCCCAAACAGCAAGCAATGCAGATGTAGAAGCACGGTGGCTAGGAAAAACTCCCTAGAAAGGCCAGAACCTAGGAAGAAACCTAGAGAGTAACCAGGCTCTGAGGGGTGGCCAGTCCTCTTCTGGTTGTGCCGGGTTGAGATTATAACAGTACATGGCCAAGATGTTCAAACGGTCGTAGATGACCAGCAGGGTCAGATAATAATAATGGTGGTTGTAGAGGGGGCAACAGGTCAGCACCTCAGGAGTAAATGTCAGTTGGCTTTTCATAGCCGATCATTCAGAGTTAGAGACAGCAGGTGGGTGGGAGAGAGAGACTCCAATACAGCAGATCCGGGATAAGGTAGCACGTCCGGTGAACAAGTCAGGGTTCCATAGCCGCAGGCAGAACAGTTGAAACTGGAGCAGCAGCATGACCAGGTGGACTGGGGACAGCAAGGAGTCATCAGGCCAGGTAGTCCTGAGGCATGGTCATAGGGCTCAGGTCCTCTGAGAGAAGAGAGAGAGAAAGTAAGAGAGAGAGAAAGAGAAAGACAGAGAGAATTAGAGGGAGCATACTTAAATTCACAGAGGACACCGGATAAGACAGGAGAGGTACTCCAGATATAACAAACTGACCCTAGCCCCCCGACACATAAACTACTGCAGCATAAATACTGGAGGCTGAGACAGGAGGGGTCAGGAGACACTATGGCCCTGTCCGACAATACCCCCGGACAGGGCCAAACAGGAAGGATATAACCCCACCCACTTTGCCAAAGCACAGCCCCCACACCACTAGAGGGATATCATGCCTTTACAATACTGTAAAACAATGGTGGTGGATTAGGTGATTTCCCCCCATACAATTTAAAGTGCTTTTAGTATCTTGAAAAGTGCTGCATAAAATCAATCAAGTATTATTATTATTTAATGAGTGAAGAATCTGTGTTAAACTTGTGCTATTTATAGTTCTGCAGATATTCATGTATGTATAGCATTTTAATTAGAGACAAGATGCAGCTGTCTATCTCTCCTCTATTCATCCTCCCCTATTCCCTCACGTATTCCCTTAGTTTCTAAGTATGAATGTTTTATTCAGGAGTAACATAACTACAAATGAAATTAATCAAATCAAACCCCGTCATTCTACCAGGCCTCTTGAGGGAAGGAGATTCAAGCGCTTGATACCTCCGCTTTGAAACTCAAACACACACACTCACACACTTGCAGGCAGGCACGCACACACACGCACACACTCGCAAGCATGCATGCACACAGACACATGCACGAACGCACACACACACTGATTAATTTCTTTATCTAAACGTGGCATATTGTTAGGTTTCTCTCTCTCATCTGCATATTGCACATAGAATAAACATGTCCGTTCTAGTATTGGCATTGGCTGTGTCAATTTACAATCCTGCAATTTCAATTATCTTCGTCTCTCAGGCAGAATTCACAACTTTTGTAAATATAATTGTGACGACTATTGCGTGTATGTATGTGTAGGTGTGTGTGTGCCTCCATGCATGTGTGTGTTTTCATTTGATTATATATGTGGTGCCTTCGAGGGTTTTGCTGCCTGATCACTTCATGTGAGTGTAAACAGTGAGGCCATGCGTGTCTAACACACAGTTCAGAGGTCAACACAAGCCTGTCTCATTCTCTCCATCTCCTCATCCCAGCCTCCTGAGCCCGACAATGAATGCAGAAGATACAAGGTCCTCAAATCGACCCTTTTCTAAATAATTATCTACCATACATGCATGGTTTTATTTAACCCCTCAATACAAATGATACACTGGCTAGAATCTGAGAGGGTGTCTGTCCTCAAATTGTGTGTGAGTTTGTATGTGTGTTTGTGTGTTGACATGTCTGACTGAGTATCCACTACTTATCCTGCTGATCTTAGCACCCTCAGTATCCCCTCTGCACCTCTCCTCTTCCACCTCTCTCTCTCTCTCTCCCTCTCTCTCTCCCTCCCTCCCTCCATCTCTCCATCACTGTCTCTCCCTCCATCCCTCTCCCTCTCTCTCCCTCCATCCCTCTCTCTCCCTCTCTCTCTCTCCCTCACTCTCTCTCTCCCTCCCTTCCTCCCTCCCTCCCACTCTCCATCTCTCCATCACTCTCTCTCCCTCTCTCTCTCTCCCTCTCCCTCCATCCCTCTCTCTCTCTCCCTCCTTCCCTCCCCCCTCTCTATCTCCCTCCTTCCCTCTCTTTCTCTCTCCTCCCTCCTTCCCTCTCCCCCGCTCCCCCCCTCTCTCTCCCTCCTTCCCTCTCCCCCCTCTCTCTCTCCCTCCATCCCTCTCTCTCTCTCTCTCCCTCCTTCCCTCTCTCTCTCCCTCTCTCTCTCTCTCTCTCCCTCTCTCTCTCTCTCCTCTCTCTCACTCTCTCTCTCTCTCTCTCTCTCTCTCTCTCTCTCTCTCTCTCTCTCTCCCTCTCTCTCTCTCTCTCCCTCTCTCTCTCTCTCTCCCTCTCTTGGGTCTTTAAAGGCTCATTAAGTTCAGTAGGAAGTCAGTTAGAGCTAGTCCAGTTAGTCACTCCCAGGGTCTGAGAGAGATCACTGGACTGACCAGGGTGGATATGTTCTGCAATGCTAAGGCCGATGTTAGGCTGACATTCGCATGTGCACACATACACAGACACACACAGAAAGAGGTGTGTCCTGAGCTGTATGTGGAGCCAATGCCAGTAGACAGAAACAGTAAACCCTGGGGACCTGAGGGTGAAACCCCTAGTTTCCACATGAAGGTGAAATGTCAAACACATTTCTCTCTCTCTCTCTCTCTCTCTCTCTCTCTCTCTCTCTCTCTCTCTCTCTCTCTCTCTCTCTCTCTCTCTCTCTCTCTCTCTCTCTCTCTCTCTCTCTCTCTCTCTGCCTCACTCTCTCTGCCTCTCTCTCTCTGCCTCTCCCCCTCTCTGCCTCGCTCTCTGCCCCTCTCTGTCTCGCTCTCTGCCTCACTCTCTGCCCCTCGCTCTCTTTCTGCCTCTCTCTCTCTGCCTCTCTCTCTCTGCCTCACTCTCTGCCTCTCTCTCTGCCTCACTCTCTCTCGCTCTGCCTCTCTCTCTGCCTCACTCTCTCTGCCTCTCTCTCTCTCTTTCTCTGCCTCTCTCTCTCTCTCTCTCTTTCTCTGCCTCTCTCTCTCTCTCTCTCTCTGCCTCTCTCTCTCTCTCTCTCTCTGCCTCTCTCTGTCTCTCACTCACGCACTCTCTTTCTGTCTTTCTTTTTCTCTCTCTCTCCTCACCTCCCTCCTTCTAAGAGCTGTTCTTTCTGTAATTCCACTATTATTCCCCCTGATGCCACAATATACTGTACATAGATTGGAATTCCTTTCTTTGTTATTAACTAATGGTACAATCTTCATACATGATGTTTGCGCGTGCGTAAGTGATTGGACAGTGTATTCACTTTACTCTGCGGTGTGTTCATTTTCATGGAAGCCAACTTAATAACTGTCGGATTAGTGCTGGGTGAATTCACCCGTTCTCCACTTCTCCTGCGCCTCTCACTGTGTGTGAACCCATGCTTCATATTGTCATACACAGGCTAAACTGGGATTTGGTTGAGCTGTCACCCCCAAAATTTGGGAGAGAAATATACGACATTTTCTGTGTAAGCTGTCTTTGTGTATGTGTGCATGTGTGTGGGTAAGTATGCACGTGCATGTTTCCAGAACCCCCCCCAGACACACACAAATACATCCATGCTCACTAGCTCGCACACACACTCATACAACCTTGCAGTAATACATCATGTTGTGACGTTTCAGTCTGTTGCAGCCAGCCACCACTGGCCTTGGTCTCGACATTTCCATCCAGCATTTACATGTATTAGTAGTATTAATTTCTCCTGTCACACTTTATTTGTTTTTGTACCATCATTATTTAAATGCAGGAGAAAGGCCATAATGTATTATTTAGGCCCAGGCACAATTTAGATTTTGGCCACTAGATGGCAGCATTGTATGTGCAATGTTTTAAACTGATCCAATGAACCATTGCATTTATGTTCAAAATGTTGTATCAAGACTGCCCAAATGTGCCTAATTGGTTTATTAATACATTTTCAAGTTCATAACTGTACACTCTCCTCAAACAATAGCATGGTATTCGTTCACTGTAATTGCTACTGTAAATTGAACAGTGCAGTTAGATTAACAAGAATTTAAGTTTTCAGCCAATGTCAGAGATGTCTATGTCCTGGGAAATGTATTGTTACTTACAACTTCATGCTAATCGCATTACCCTACGTTAGCTCAACCGTCCCACAGGGGACCCACCGATCCTGTAGAGATTGAAGATGCTTTACAGATCATCATACTATCAACAAACTATCTGTTGATAAGCAACTGCTTGCTAAGGTTACAGTTAGGGTTAGATTAAGGTTTAGGGTTAGGGTTAGGGTTAAGGTTAGGGTTAGAGCTAGGGATAGGTTTAGTAGAGAGTTAGTTGAAATATTACTTATGGTCTGTAGAGCATCCAAAGTTGTTACAATTTCTGCTGGGGATAATCTCATTCAGATTGGGTTCACGATCTCCCTGCTAAAGCTGCTTTATCCAGTCGACCATATGTAGAATTATCATTAGTCTATAATCCCTAAACCAGGCCATCTAATATGCAGATATGTGTTTTGACCATAACACATTCCTCTAGGCCGGAAATAATTATCTTCATCAAAGTGATAATATCTTTGTCACAAACAAGTCGATATGAGACAAACAAAAGTGTGTTTTGTTGTTGTGAGAGGATATCAGGGGGGAAGAGAGACATGTGTGAAAGGTGTGCATGTAGAGAAAAGGAGAAAAACACCATGGGACATGACTCAACATGTTTTGTAATTTTCACCCAGTCTTTTGTCTCTCACCCTCTCTACCATGACCCCCTCGGTCTCTCTCCTCACTCATCCTCTCGTCTCACTCACTGATGACTTGCCAAGTGGTAAAGCCCTCTTTCTCGCTCTATTCTTCAACAAGCAGCATACGTCTCCCCCAGGCTCCCTTGTCTCTAATCATGTGGTAATGAGTCTAATTGGTTGTTAAAGACACCAGCGTGGTGTATGTTTGACAGACAGACAGAACAGACTCGGCGTGGTATGACATGTGGCTGCCCTGCCCTGGGCTCTCAGATCACAACTGTTCTCCCCCATCTCAGTCACAGCATCTCAGCCATGTTCGGGGACCGCCTGATTGGAGGGAGTGGATTTATGGTCTTGGAAGTTGAAACAAAGCAACTAGTGAGGGGTAATCATTTGAAATTGGTACACGGTGTGTTGATTCAAATGTGTTCTTATCTGTTCCACTATTTGTGCTTCTCAAACTGAAAATATAACTATAGACTATTGCTGCATCTAAGCATGTGTAAATGCATTATCTGTCCCACTGTAATTGTGTGCAATATTTTGTTACCTTTCTAGTGTCTGAGCATCAAGGCATCAGTAATCTGTTGACATCACCGTGCTGTAGAAGCCTAATGAATTTTCCTCCATAACCTTAGCTGTGAGGCCTCCTGCCCTCTACCAATTTACTACTGACCCTAACATGACCCTTAGCACACACTAAAAGCCCTGGGCCGGGTATGTGTGTGTGCTTGGGTGAATGTGTGGGTGTATGCATGTGTATGTTTGTGAGTGTGTGTGTGGACAGGTTGAGAATATTTTTCCTAACCTATTGGACGTCAAGAAATCTTTGCTTATAAGTCAATCTGTGGGCACCGTAGATGGAAATGGCTTGCGTTCAGAGCCCTAGTTCTCAGGGACTCGGGAGAATAGCCCGTGTGCTCTGACATCACTTGAAGCTGGGATCTCTCCACACTCTCTCCTGTCTTTTCTCTTTGATGGGTTCATCAGTGATAATGCAGAGCAGACATGGTTTGATTGAAAGCAGCCAACATCTGTCGATAGACTCCCTGTCTCCTCCCTGTATGCAGTGTGTGTGTCTCTTTCTGTGAGTTTTGTCCCTATAGCCAGGACAGCTTGTACCAGTGCAGATGATTGGATTTCTCTCATAGCAGTATTGACGGGCCGTCGCCACTCTTGTTATCCATCTGATACTTTCATTGTATAAATGTAGATGGACACCGCTATCGAACACCTGACTGTTTTTCTGTAATAGCTAACTAACATTGAGATCTGTGTAGGGCAACACGGGAAGAGAGAAGAGTCAATGCAAGTGATTTATAGGTTATATTCTGTGGATGGATGTATAATGGATAAGGTGATATTGTGTATTTCCTATTCTTGTTTCTCCTGTGTTTTTTCTATTCATAAATTGTCATTGATTATTGCACTGAAGGTTTAGAGTTTTTTGGGAGTTTGCAATAAAGGCATTTCACTGTACTTTGTGGCTCTTTTCGCCTCTCTCACTATCGCTCTTTCTCATTGTCTCTCTTTCTCACGGTCTCCTTTTCTCTGTCTCTCCTTCTCGCGGTCTCTCTTTCTCACGGTCTCTCTTTCTCTCTGTCTCTCTTTCTCACTGTCTCTCTTTCTCACTGTCTCTCTGTCTCTCTTTCTCACTGTCTCACTGTCCCTCTGTCTCTCTCACTGTCTCTCTTTCTCACGGTCTCTCTTTCTCTCTGTCTCTCTTTCCCACTGTCTCTCTCACTGTCTCTCTTTCTCTCTGTCTCTTTTTCTCACTGTCTCTGTCTCTCTTTCTCATGGTCTCTCTTTCTCTCTGTCTCTCTTTCTCACACTCTCTGTCTCTCTTTCTCACTGTCCCTGTCTCTCTTTCTCACAGTCTCTCTTTCTCACTATCTCTCTTTCTCTCTGTCTTTCTTTCTCACGGTCTCATTCTCTCTGTCTCTCTTTCTCACTGTCTCTCTGTCTCTCTTTCTCTCGGTCTCTCTTTCTCACTGTCAATGTCTCTCTTTCTCACTGTCTCTCTGTCTCACTGTCTCTCTGTCTCACTGTCTCTCTGTCTCACTGTCTCTCTGTCTCTCTTTCTCACTGTCTCTCTTTCTCTCTGTCTATCTTTCTCACGGTCTCTCTTTCTCTCTGTCTCTCTTTCTCACTGTCTCTCTTTCTCAATGTCTCTCTTTCTCTCTGTCTCGCTTTCTCACTGTCTCTGTCTCTCTTTCTCACGGTCTCTCTTTCTCTCTGTCTCTCTTTCTCACTCTCTCTGTCTCTCTTTCTCACTGTCTCTCTTTCTCTCTGTCTTCCTTTCTCACGGTCTCTCTTTCTCTCTGTCTTCCTTTCTCACTGTCTCTCTTTCTCACTGTCTCTCTTTCTCTCTGTCTCTCTTTCTCACTGTCTCTGTCTCTCTTTCTCACGGTCTCTCTTTCTCTCTGTCTCTCTTTCTACCTGTCTCTCTTTCTCACGGTCTCTCTTTCTCTCTGTCTCTCTTTCTCTCTGTCTCACTTTCTCTCTGTCTCTCTTTCTCACTGTCTCTCTGTCTCACTTTCTCTCTGTCTCTCTTTCTCATTGTCTCTCTTTCTCAATGTCTCTCTTTCTCTCTGTCTCGCTTTCTCACTGTCTCTCTTTCTCTCTGTCTCTCTTTCTCCCTGTCTCTCTTTCTCACTGTCTCTCTTTCTCACTGTCTCTCTTTCTCACGGCTTCTCTTTCTCTCTGTCTCTCTTTCTCTCTGTCTCTCTTTCTCACTGTCTCTCTTTCTCACTGTCTCTCTTTCTCTCTGTCTCTCTTTCTACCTGTCTCTCTTTCTCACTGTCTCTCTTTCTCTCTGTCTCTCTTTCTAACTGTCTCTCTTTCTCACTGTCTCTCTTTCTCCCTGTCTCTCTTTCTCACGGCTTCTCTTTCTCACTGTCTCTCTTTCTCTCGGTCTCTCTTTCTCACTATCTCTCTTTCTCTCTGTCTCTCTTTCTCACTGTCTCTCTTTCTCTGTCTCTCTTTCTCACGGCTTCTCTTTCTCACTGTCTCTCTTTCTCACTGTCTCTCTTTCTCACTGTCTCTCTTTCTCACTGTCTCTCTTTCTCTCTGTCTCTCTTTCTCACTGTCTCTCTTTCTCACTGTCTCTCTTTCTCTCTGTCTCTCTTTCTCAATGTCTCTCTTTCTCACCGTCTCTTTCTCACGGCTTCTCTTTCTCACTGTCTCTCTTTCTCTCTGTCTCTCTTTCTCACTGTCTCTCTTTCTCACTGTCTCTCTTTCTCTCTGTCTCTCTTTCGCACTGTCTCTCTTTCTCACTGTCTCTCTTTCTCTCTGTCTCTCTTTCTCACGGCTTCTCTTTCTCACTGTCTCTCTTTCTCTCTGTCTCTCTTTCTCACTGTCTCTCTTTCTCTCTGTCTCTCTTTCTCACTGTCTCTCTTTCTCACTGTCTCTCTTTCTCTCTGTCTCGCTTTCTCCCTTTCTCTCTTTCTCACTGTCTCTCTTTCTCACTGTCTCTCTTTCTCACGGCTTCTCTTTCTCACTGTCTCTCTTTCTCTCTGTCTCTCTTTCTCCCTGTCTCTCTTTCTCACTGTCTCTCTTTCTCACGGCTTCTCTTTCTCACTGTCTCTCTTTTCACGGCCTCTCTTTCGCACTATCTCTCTTTCTTACGGTCTCACTGTCTCTCTTTCTCATGGTCTCACTGTCTCCTGTCTCTCTGTCTCTCTGTCTCTCTTTCTCACTGTCTCAATGTCTCTCTTTCTCATGGTCTCACGGTCTCTCTTTCTCACGGTCTCTCTTTCTCACGGTCTCTTTTTCTCACTATCTCTCTTTCTCACTGTCTCTCTTTCTCACTGTCTCTCTTTCTCACTGTCTCTCTTTCTCTCTGTCTCTCTTTCTCACTGTCTCTCTTTCTCACTGTCTCTCTTTCTCCCTGTCTCTCTTTCTCACGGCTTCTCTTTCTCACTGTCTCTCTTTCTCTCTGTCTCTCTTTCTCACTATCTCTCTTTCTCTCTGTCTCTCTTTCTCACTGTCTCTCTTTCTCTGTCTCTCTTTCTCACGGCTTCTCTTTCTCACTGTCTCTCTTTCTCTCTGTCTCTCTTTCTCACTGTCTCTCTTTCTCACTGTCTCTCTTTCTCACTGTCTCTCTTTCTCTCTGTCTCTCTTTCTCACTGTCTCTCTTTCTCACTGTCTCTCTTTCTCTCTGTCTCTCTTTCTCAATGTCTCTCTTTCTCTCTGTCTCTCTTTCTCACAGCTTCTCTTTCTCACTGTCTCTCTTTCTCTCTGTCTCTCTTTCTCTCTGTCTCTCTTTCTCACTGTCTCTCTTTCTCACTGTCTCTCTTTCTCTCTGTCTCTCTTTCTCACTGTCTCTCTTTCTCACTGTCTCTCTTTCTCACGGCTTCTCTTTCTCTCTGTCTCTCTTTCTCTTTGTCTCTCTTTCTACCTGTCTCTCTTTCTCACTGTCTCTCTTTCTCTCTGTCTCTCTTTCTCTCTGTCTCACTTTCTCCCTGTCTCTCTTTCTCACTGTCTCTCTTTCTCACTGTCTCTCTTTCTCACGGCTTCTCTTTCTCACTGTCTCTCTTTTTCACGGCCTCTCTTTCTCATGGTCTCACTGTCTCCTGTCTCTCTGTCTCTCTTTCTCACGGTCTCACGGTCTCTCTTTCTCACGGTCTCTCTTTCTCACGGTCTCTCTTTCTCACTATCTCTCTTTCTCACGGTCTCACTGTCTCCTGTCTTTCTGTCTCTCTTTCTCTCTTTCTCACGGTCTCTCTTTCTCACGGTCTCACCGTCTCCTGTCTCACTGTCTCTCTGTCTCTTGGTCTCTCTTTCTCAATGTCTCTCTTTCTCACGGTCTCTTTCTCACTGTCTCTCTCTCCTCCTCTCTCTCTTCCTCTCTCTCTCTCTCTATCTCACTATTTCTTTCTTT
>NC_074689.1:20741515-20749015 GCF_029448725.1 Salvelinus fontinalis
AGGGAACCATTCTCTCTCTCTCTCTCTCTCTCTCTCTCTCTCTCTCTCTCTCTCTCTCTCTCTCTCTCTCTCTCTCACTCACTCACTCACTCACTCACTCACTCACTCACTCACTCACTCACTCACTCACTCACTCACTCACTCACTCACTCACTCACTCACTCACTCACTCACTCACTCACTCACTCACTCACTCACTCACTCACTCACTCGCTCTCGCTCTCTGTCTTGCTCTCTCTCTCGCTCTATCTCTCTCTTTCTCTCTCATGTAGTGGGGAAGATATTTGCATAACAGCTGTCCCATCTTGTCTATGACGACACACACACACCCCACACGCACTCTCGGTTCCTATTGACAGCTGTGCTATGTGAGAACACCATAGTCATCTCGCTTTGTTGTCTCCTCATTGTCTTATCACGGCACAACACTTGTCACTGATGCTAATACATGCTAATACAATTAGACTAATTACAATAACATTGACTGTGACCACTATCATAATTATCAACTGCATTTACAGTAGCAGTAAAAAAATTGGACACACCTACTCATTCAAGGGTTTATCTTTATTTTTACTTTTTCTACATTGTATAATAATAGTGACGACATCAAAACTATGAAAGAACACATATGAAATCATGTAGTAACCAGAAAAGTGTTAAGCAAATCAAAATATATTTGAGATTTGAGATTCTTCAAAGTAGCCACCTTTTGCCTTATGACAGCTTTACACACTCTTGGCATTCTCTCAACCAGCTTCACCAGGAATGCTTTTCCAGCAGCCTTGAATGAGTTCCCACATATGCTGAGCACTTGTTGGCTGCTATTTCATAATTTTGATGTCTTCACTATTATTCTACAATGTAGAAAATAGTAAAAATAAAGAAAAACCCTTGAATGAGTAGGTGTGTCCAAACTTTTGACTGGTAATATTTGTTGATATTCATATGTCCCATTTTTTGGGTCTGGCTAATTTGCATATTTTCTAGTAATGAGGTGGAAATGCTTTGATGTTTTATTGAGGAATGATGTTGCTGAATATACCGTTTTGAATCTGTAAAGATGTACAAACAAATATTAATAATGATAATAATTATGCCCTGTTCGCTGTTGTCATAATTGCTAGCCAGTAGGCAAATCCATTACCTCCTTAACTCCTAAAAGCAATATCAACTCTGCAAACAGCCACATAAATAAAGGAACGCAGGTCAGAAACACTGGAATTGTGCTTCAGGGTCAAATTTCTCAAAATGTCATTAATTTTCTTTAGAGCAAGGTGCCCTTGGTTTTTGTGCTTCGATGTCCATAGCCTTAGAGCGAGGTGGTGAGCAATGGCTACATGTTTCTAATGTGTGTGTGTGTGTGGACGTGTGTGTGGACGTGTTTAAATGTTCTTGTGGGGACCAGAAGTTCCCACAAGAATAGTAAACAAACAAAAATTTGACTAACTGAGGACATTTTGTTAGTCCTCAAAAGGTCAACTGTGTATTTCTAGGGGGTTTAGGTTTAAGTTTAGAATTAGTGTTAGGGTTAGAATTACGTGAAGGGTTAGGGTTAGGAGCTAGGGTTAGTTTTAGGGTTAGGGTTAGGGGTTAGGGTTAGGGTTAAGGTTAGGTTTTTTGGTTAAGGTTAGGGTTAGGGTTAAGGTTAGGGTTAGTGTAACGGTAAGGGTTAGGTTAAGGGTTAGGGGTTAGGGCAAATAGGATTTTGAATGGGACTGAGTTGTATGTACAGCTAACAATACTGTGTGTGCGTGTGCGTGTGCGTGTGCGTGTGCGCGCGCGCGCGTGTGTGTGTGTGTGTGTAAGCTTGATTAACAGCACTCCTGACCCCGGCCTCTGAGAAAAACAAATCTGAGAGAGAAATCAATAAGATTTAATGAGATCAGAAACAATCACTTACAATAGTACATCAGTCACACACAGGCACCGCTACATGAGGTGTGTGTGTGGGTGTGTTAACTCCTTAATGATTCTCCCTGATTTGCATTTTATCAGTCATGCTGTGCGCGGGAGGCACAGGGTTATTAGCTAATGTGTTTGCTTAAACTCATCACACCAGGCAATTAACAAGGAAACAGATAACACACAGCCAACCATCAGATAGAGAAGAGATCTTTCTATCTCTCTTTTACATTCATTTGTTATCTCTCTCTCTCGCTCTCCACCCACCCTCCCTCTCTCTCCTCCCCCTTCCTTCCTTCCTTCCGTCCCCCTCTCTCTTTCTCTCTCTCTCTCTCTCTTTCTCTATGTCTCTTTCTCTCTCTTTCTCCCTCCATCTCTCTAACCTGTCTCTCTCTCCTCTTTTCTAATCCCACCAGATGGTGTTGTTAGAACTAGGATGGAAAGCATATTTCACAAGCATATAGAAAAAAAGCAATTAGACATTCAATTAAGGGTGTAATGAATCCCCTATCAAAAGCTTCATTGTCGGGGGCTCGTTAGAGAACATGTCTCTTTGAGAGGTAGACAAGGAGCTCATCAGGCCATTGCAGCTAAGAGGGGAATCAAACGGGGTTAAACAAAAGCTATTTGCGATTATTAGAGATGATTAGAGATGGTTTGAGACGGAGACAAAAGAGAATGAACACTGCAAGGGTTGAATCCTAATCTGAAAAACGTGCTCAAAACTCAAATATTTGTGCAAATGGCTTCAAATGGCTTCAAATGGCTTCAACTGGCTTCAGTGAATGATATACAGTACAACACAATGTCATGTTTTACCATGCTGTGTTCGGTTTTTAAAGTGAAACTTTCTATTTACAATAGATTATCTTTCTACGTTTTAGTTTTTCTGTCGTGGCACTAAAGTCTCACTCGTAATTATATATATATTTTTTTAATCTCTGTGGGTTCACCTGTGGAACTAAAGGACAGAGGACAGAAATAGACTGAATGAAATCAACGTGTGTCGAGTGGGAGTCGGTAGCTATCCCATAAAGTAGTTAATATCTGTATCTCCCAAACACATACACCGCTGGCTGCACAGTATAAAACACTGTTGATGGTGCTGTAGCGGTGCTTATGGTATCCTCATACTTGTAAATCTCCGTTCTGGACTGATCAATCACAGTATGAAAAGAAACGGTGTGTCTGTGTGTGTGTGTGTGTGTGTATGTTTGTTTGTCACCCCCTAACCTTAGAGTTCCTTATCATTTTCTATGCTTGGTTAGGTCAGGGTGTGACTCGGGTGGGAAAGTCTATGTTTTCTATTTCTTAGTTTTTTGCTGTGTGTGTTTCCCAATCAGAGGCAGCTGTCTATCGTTGTCTCTGATTGGGGATCATACATAAGTTGTCATTTTCTTTTTGGGTTTTGTGGGTTCTTGTTTTCTGTTTCGTGTCTGTACCTGACAGAACTGTGCGTTTTCGTTTTCACTTTGGTAATTTTGTTTGAGTGTTTTTTGAAAATAAAAATCATGAACACTTTCCACGCTTCGCTTTGGTCCACTCCTTTCGACGAGAGCCATAACAGAAGATCCCACCAAAACCGGACCAAGCAGTGTGGCCAGGAGGACTGGACATGGGAGGACATCCTGGACGGCAAAAGATCTTGGACGTGGGAGGAGATCCTGGCCCGGAAGGGATTGCCTCCCATAGGAACAGGTGGAAGCAGCGAGGGAGGAACGGCGATGAGATCAGGAGTCATGGCAATGACGGAAGCCTGAGAGGCTGCTCCAAAAGTTTTTTGGGGAGGCACACGAGGAGATTGGCGGAGTCAGGGTTTAGATCTGAGCCAACTCCCTGTGCTAAACGTGGGGAGCGAGTGAACGGTCAGGCAAACGTGTTATGCGGTGATGCGCACTGTGTCTCCAGTGCGCATTCACAGCCCGGTGCGCTCTGTGCTAGCTCCCCGTATTTGCCGTGCTAGAGTGGGTATTCAGCCAGGACGGATTGTGCCGGCTCAGCTCTCCTGGTCTCCGGTGCATCTCTTCGGCCCAGGATATCCTGCGCCGGCTCTGTTCACTGTGTCTCCGGTGCACCTTCACAGCCCAGTGTGTACTGTGCCAGTGCCCCGCATTTGCCGGGCGAAAGTAAGCATCCAGCCAGGACGGGTTGTGCCAGCTCTATGCTCCAGACCTCCAGTGCGCCTCCACGGCCCAGTGTATCCGGTGCCGGCTCCACGCACCAGGCTTCCAGTGCATCTCCCCAGTCCGGTGAGACCTGTTCCGGCTCCACGTACCAGGCCTCCAGTGTGTCTCCCCAGCCTGGTAAGCCCTGTGACAGCTCCACGCACCAGGCTGCCAGTACGTCTCCTCAGTCCGGTGAAACCTGTTCCGGCTCCACGTACGAAGCCTCCAGTGATGATCCATGGCACGAAGCCTCCAGTGATAATCCATGGCACGAAGCCTCCAGTGATGATCCATGGCACGAAGCCTCCAGTGATAATTCATGGCAAGAAGCCTCCAGTGATGATCCATGGCACGAAGCCTCCAGTGATGATCCATGGCAAGAAGCCTCCAGTGATGATCCATGGCACGAAGCCTCCAGTGATGATCAATGGCAAGAAGCCTCCAGTGATGATCTATGGCACGAAGCCTCCAGTGATGATCCATGGCAAGAAGCCTCCAGTGATGATCCATGGCACGAAGCCTCCAGTGATGATCCATGGCAAGAAGCCTCCAGTGATTATCCATGGCACGAAGCCTCCAGTGAGGAGACAAGGCACGAAGCCTCCAACGACGGCCTCCAGTCCGGAGCCTCCAGCGACGTTCCCCAGTCCGTTGCCTCCAGCGACGGTCTCCAGTCCGGAGCCTCCAGCGACGGTCTCCAGTCCGGAGCCTCCAGCGACGGTCTCCAGTCCAGAGCCTCCAGCGACGGCCTTCAGTCCGGAGCCTCCAGCGACGGCCTCCAGTCCGGAGCCTCCAGCGACGTTCCCCAGTCCGGGTCCCGCAACGAGGGTGCCCAGTCCGGGGCCCGCAACGAGGGTCCTCAGTCTGGGGCCCACAACGAGGGTCCCCAGTCCGGGGCCGGCGACGAGGGTCCCCGCACCAGAGGTGCCACCAAAGTGGCGTGAGCCAGTGGTGGAGCGGGGTCTGCGTCCCGCACCTGAGCCACAACCGCGGATAGATGCCCACCCAGACCCTCCCCTATAGGTTCAGATTTTGCGGCCGGAGTCCGCACCTTTTTGGGGGGGGGGGGGTACTGTCACGCCCTGACGTTAGAGAGACTTTTTATGTCTCTATTTGGTGTGGTCAGGGTGTGATTTGGGGTGGGCATTCTTTGTTTTGTTTTCTATAATTTTGTGTTTCTATGTTTTGGCCGGGTATGGTTCTCATTTAGGGACAGCTGTCTATTGTTGTCTCTGATTGGGAACCATACTTAGGTAGCCCTTTTTCCCTCCTTTCGTTGTGGGTAGTTGACTTTTGTTAGTGGCACTTAGCCCTGTAAGCTTCACGGTTGGTTTCTTCGTTTGTTGTTTTGTTGGCGTAATTTTTTATAAATAAAAGGAATGTGTGAGCTCACCACGCTGCACTTTGGTCCACTCCCTTTGACGGCCGTGACATTAACATGTTAAACAGGATAAATAAGGAGACACAGAGCGCTAGCTTCTCTATTCTTTTCACTGGGCTTCTTCCAACGGTCACTGACTATCATATGAAGAAGAGAGACGTGTACCTGTAGCAGTAACACTTCAAATGGATGGCTCAGAAATAATACATCATTTATTTTAACATACTTGAACTATTATACTCAGGTAGGCTTTCACCTTCTTACAGAATAGCGTTCCAGAATTTGCAATTCCATATGCAGAAATATTGCTACTGCATCAATGGCGGTGCGTGAGACTCTTTAATGAGTCTATACTGTAACTCCCGGACCAGGTCCAAATCCCCGTCATTCGCATGAAGAAAAGACGGCGATACAGATCAGGGTGCCTTATGAGAATTTGTGGGTTACCCGCCTCTACCATCCGTTCTATTGTCTAACAAGCATCACTGGAGAATAAACTGCATGAGCTCCATTCGAGACTATCCTGGGACATTAAAAACGGTATTATCTAGGCCTCCTACGTGGGCCAGCGGTCTAAGGCGTTGCAACAGATCCTGGTTCGATACCGAGCTGTCTATTTACCACCACAAATTGATGCTGGCACTGATACCACACTCAACGAGGTGTATAAGGCCATAAGAAAACAAGAAAATGCTCATCCTGAGGTGGCACTCCTAGTGGGCGTTAATGCAGGCAAACTTAAATCCATTTTACCTAATTTCTACCAGCATGTCACTTGTGCAACCAGAAGAAAAAAACCTCTTGACCACCTTTACTCAAATGGAAGGCGAGCTCTCCCTCGCCTTCAATTTGGCACAACTGACCATAATTATATCCTTCTGATTCCTGCTTACAAGCAAAAATTAAAACAGGGAATACCACTGAAGCATGCATGAGAGCACCAGCTGCTCCGGACGACTGTGTGATCACGCTCTCCGTAGCCGACGTGAGCAAGACCTTTAAACAGGTCAATATTCCGCGGGGCCAGACGGATTACCAGAACGTGTACTCTGTGCATGCGCGGACCAACTGGCAAGTGTCATTCACTGACATTTTCAACCTATCCCTGACCGAGTCTGTTTCCTACATGTTTCAAGCAGACCACCATAGTCCCTGTGCCCAAGAACGCGAAGGTAACGTGCCTAAATGACTACCGCCCCGTAGCACTCACATCGTTAGCCATGAAGTGCTTTGAAAGGCTGGTCATGGCTCACATCAACAGCATCAACAGCATCATCCCTGAAACCCTAGAGCCACTCCAATTCACATACCGCCCCAACAGATCCACAGATGACACAATCTCAGATGTGACACGTTTCAGGAAACCAGGCGTATGGTGCGTGTTACTACTTCACAGGTGTGCCACTATCCAAATGTGTTTTCTGGCAGAAGTGTCATCTGGAACATATGAACTTTCATATGCCTTAATAACAAACTTGTATGCCATCTGTAAATACGAATACGATTGTTAAATGACGAGCCTAGTTCGTTTAGCCATGGAAAAAGCCATCAACCTTCCTGCTAGCAATGATTGGCTGAGATAATGAGTGGGCTGGACGTGCCGAGGTATGAGTTCGGATTGGTCTGCCATGTAGCAAGCTTCTGTCTATAATATGAGCTGGTCAGTATGTGTAAGCAATCCTTTCTAACACAGATTTTATTTTAAAGATATCACATCGTAGGACTGCATAAGTGTTGCTCTACACTTTCTGGAGGACCGAGTTTTGAAATCAGTGGAATTTGAGTATGATAACTAAGGAGATGGAGAAAATTCTGGTGTTTGATTGCAAATATGCAGACAGAGTCGAAAAGAGAACACACGGAAGGCTGTTGTATAAAACGCCTGTCTCCGGATTACATCTTCAAACTAAGGGCAACCATGGCATTCGTGACAGAGAGGGAGAAGCACTCATCCGTGTATACGAGTAAGATAATCTAGCTAGCTACATTTTCGGATACTACACGTTTCTAATTTAGTCAGAAAGTTGTTTTCATTTCAAGTTAAAGTGT